>NW_008329288.1:252034-313399 GCF_000622305.1 Nannospalax galili
GGGGATAAAACAAATTTATCCATCATTTTAGAACACTAGCTAGTGGTCTCCCTTAGCTACAGGTGGGCACTACAGTATTGGAGACCAATATTTGAAGTCTTACATCTGAGCAGCACTTCCTGGATAGGAGAAAAATCATCAATGAGAAATAATTATCTAACTTTTTATATAGACTTAAGTCTAATGTCTAGGAAGTATACTCCCTTGAACTCTTGAAGAAATATATTGATGACTTTACTCTTTGGTTATACTTTCCTTTTGAGTGTTTAAGACCATACAGTTGGCCCAAATAAATCAATTTATTTTTACACTTAAGACCTGTTCCTCAGGGGTCACATGGGCTTGGGAGGTGTTCCTGGCTCCTTTCTTTAACCAGTTCCATCTATGTGAAGATAAATCAAAGGTCCTACTTCACCATGTCTGGCTTCACTTGGAAGCATGAATGAGATGTTTCCTCTGAGTTATCCTCCTCTTTGTAGACTGGACACTGGTTCAAGTCCATCTCGTGGGGTTGGCATGGCCAACCTGAACAAGAGGACAGGTGACTCACCACAGTTACAGGACATTTTGAAAGATGCCCCACAGTCCCCTGGAACTTAGTTGACCTTGGAGGGCAAGAGGCAAAAACTGTCCTTTAAGTCCCTCTGACCATATTAGTATAGGCCTCAAACTATGGCTGTTAAACATCCAATAAGGTTAGTTCCACCAGCCTGGCACTTTTAATTATCATGTGATACGTAAATAAGGCTTGGGTAAAAAAAAAACCAATATTCTCAGATAAACTTTAACTAGATATTTTGTTCCTTAAACTAATTGACTAAGCTATGATCATAGACATTTTAAGATTATGTGTATATTATTTTTGTCTCATCCTTTATATATCATAACAAACCTACACAGACCTTCATCACTTGCTTAGGCTTTCTCATTTTTTTTTTCTATTTTAGAAAATATCTCCATTCCCATATCCTTTTGACATCTTTTACATTCTCATTTTCTTTTTAATTATCAGACACAATAGCATTAACAAATAAATTTTCCATGGGTTGTGAGACTTCTTTTCCTGGGAATGTTACACAATGCTTATTCCCTTTCAAGGTTCTAGTGTCCAGCAAATGTTTGATAAAAGTTTTACTGGAGAACCAATGAATTTATTGAGTTTATTTACCGAGATAACTGAGGGGAAGCTACGGTGTATGTATGGCCTGAGGGTATGCACACTGGAAAGCCTTTACCCAGCATGGGTCATGCCTACTCTTCCTAGCCTTCCTCAGATTGTATACTTTAGTCCTCCTCAAATCCAGAAGACCATGTGTGATTAGAGTCAAATTACATTCAGTTGGCTGGGAAGAGTGACTGGATAATGTAGTGAGGTCCAATGACCCTGCTTGGCCCTCCTGTAATGAATGACCACAACTGTCAACAAGCCAAATTGTGATGATGTTTAGTGGTCAGGCTCAGCTGAAGTTGTGATGATGGTAGTTATTTCATGCAGAAGGGACTGCTGTACAGCATCATCTTATTAAAAGGACCTGTAATTTAAAAGGATCCACATATGAGGGAGAACATAGGCTGTTTGTTTTTCTAAGTCTGTGTTATTTCACTTAGTATAACAGTTTCTAGATCCACCCATTTATGGGCAAACTTCATTATTTCATCTTTCTTTACTGCTGAATAGAAATCCATTGTGTAAATATGCCACATTTCTGTTAACCACTTGTCAGTCGAGGGCACGTAGGTTGCTGCCATCCCTTAGCTATTGTAAACAGAGCAGCAACAAACATGGTTGTACAAATGTCTCTACAATAGGTGAGTCCTTTGGGTATATGCCAAGGAGTGGTATAACCGGATCATATAGTAGGTTTATTTTCAGTTTTTTTAAGGGTTCTCCACACTATTTTCCATAGAGTTTACACGAGCTTGCAATCCCACCAGCAGTGAATGAGTGTTCCCCTTTCTCCACATCCTTGCCAGCATTTGGTATTATTTGTTCTCTTGATCCTAGCCAGTCTGATTGGGCGAAGGTGATACCTTAGGGTGGTTTTAATTTTCATTTCCCTAATTTCTAATGATGTTGAACACTTTTTGAGATGCTTCTTGGTAATCTTTATTTCTTCTTTTGAGAATTCTCTGTTTAGATTTTTAGGTCATCTTTTAATTGGGTCATTAGGTTCTTGATTCTTTGTTTTTTTGAGTTCTTTATATATTCTGGATGTTAAACCCCTGTCAGATGTGTCACCAGTGAAGATTTTTCTCCCATTCTGTGGGTTTTCCCTTCACTTTTTTGATTGTTTCTTTCAGTGTATAGAAGCTTTTTAGTTTAATGGGGTCCCACTTGTTGAATGCTGACCTTAATCCCTGAGCAACTGCTGTCTGATTTAGAAAATCCTTTCCTACACCTATATCTTCTGAGTTTCTGGCAATATTTTCTTCTAATAGTTTCAGGGTTTCCAGTTTCACATTGAGGTCTTTGATCCATTTGGAGTTGACTTTTGTGCAAGGTGAAAGATAAGGATCTGGTTTCATTCTTCCACAGGTGGAGATCCAGTTTTGCCAGCACCATTTGTTGAAGATGCTGTCTTTCCGCCAGTGTGTGTTCTTGGCACCTTTGTCAAATATCAGGTGGCTCAAATTGCATGTGCTCGGGTTTGAATCTTCAATGATGTTCCATTGATATGAGTCTATTTTTGTGCCAGTACCAAACTGTTTTTAAGACTATAGCTCTGTAGTATACTTTGAGATCTGGTATAGTAATCCACCCAGCATTGTTCTTTGTGCTCAGGGTTTTTTGGTATCCAGGGAATTTTTGTGCTTCCATATGAATTTAAGGATGGCTTTTTCTACTTTTTTGAAGAATGTCATGGGGATTTTGATTGGAATTACACTGAATCTATATATTGCTTTTGGTAAGATAGTCATTTTCAAAATATTAATTCTTCCAATCCATGAGCATTGGGAGGTCCTTCCACCTCCTGGTGTCTTCCTCAATCTCTTTTCTAACAATTTAAAATTTTCATTGTAGAGATATTTGGTGTCTTTGTCAGATTTATTCCAAAATATATGTTTGTGGGTTTTTTGCAGCTATTGTCAATGGGAGCATTTCCCTGTATTCTTTCTCCAATTTCTTGTTATCGGTATATAGAAAGGCTACTGATTTTTGTAGATTGACTTTATAACCTGCCACCATACTGAATGTGTTGATCAGTTCTAGGAGTTTTCTGGTGGAACTTCTGGGATCTCTCAGGTATAGTATCATATCGTCTGCAAAAAGTGATAGTTTGACCTCTTCTTTTCCAATTAGTACTCCTTTAATTTCCTTCTCCTGTCTTATTGCTCTATCAAGAGTTCCAAGCACTATGTGGAAAAGGAGTGGAGATAGTGGACATCCTTGTCTGGTTCCTGATTTCAATGGGAATGCTTCCAGTTTTTCTCCATTTAGAATGATGTTGGCTATGGGTTTGTTGTACTTAGCTTTAAATATGTTGAGGTATGTTCCTTCCAGTCCAGTTCCCTCTAGGACATTTAACATAAATGCATGCTGAATTCTGTCAAAAGCCTTTTCTGCATCTATTGACATAACAATGTGGTTTTTGTCTTTGAGTCCATTTATGTGATTAATGATATTTATTGACTCGCATATATTGAACCAGCCCTGTATCTCTGGGATAAAGCCTACTTGATCATGGTGAATGATCTTTTTGATGTGTGTCTGTATGTGATTCACAAGTATTTTGTTCAGAATTGCTGCATCTATGTTCACTAAGGGTATGGGTCTACAGTTTTCTTTTTTGGTTGTGTCTTTACACAGTTTGGGTATTACAGTGATGCTGGCTTCATAGAAGGACTTTGAGAGTTTTCCCTCTGTTTCTATTATTTTGAATAATTTAAGTAGTATTGGTTAGAGGTCTTCTTTAAATGTCTGGTAGAATTCTGCTGTAAATCCATCTGGGCCTGGACTTCTTTTAGTTGGGAGGCTTTGTATTACTGTTTCAATTTCCTTATATGTTATGGATCTGTTTAAACTGTTGATCTCTTCTTGGTTTACATTTGGTGGTTCCCATGGTTTTAGATATCCATCCATTTCTTTTAGTTCTTCAAATCTGGTAACATATAGGTCTTTAAAATACTCCCTTATAATGGTCTGGATCTTTTGGGTGTCCGTTGTCATGTTTCCCCTATCATCTCTGATTTTGTTGACTTGGATTTGCTCTTTCTTTCTTTTGGTTAACTGGGCTAAGTGTCTATCTTGTTTGGCTTTTCAAAGAACCAGCTCTTATATTCATTGATCCTTTGTATTGTTTTCGTTGTTTCTATTTCATTAATTTCTACTCTGATTTTTGTTATTTCTTCTCTTCTGCTGGGTTTGGGTTTCATTTGTTCTTGCCTTTCCAGTGCCTTGAGTTGCAGTGTTAGGTCACTTATTTGGGCTCTTTCTGATTTTTAGGTAGAGCTATAAATTTCCCTCTTAGGAATGCGTTTAATGTCTCATTAGGACTGCTTTTAAAGTGTCCCAGAGGTTGTGTTGTGTTGTATTGTCCCTTTTCCTTGAAATCCAGGAATTCTTATATTTCTTTCTTAATTTCTCCTTGACCCACTCATTGTTTAGCTGTGTGTTGTTCAATCACCATGAGTTCATGTAGTGACTAGGGCTTTCTCTAGTGTTGATTTTGAGATTCATTGCATTGTGGTATGATAGAATTCGTGGGATTATTTCAATTTTTTTATTTGTTGAGGTTTGTTTTGTGGCCCAGTATGTGATCAATTTTTGGAAAAGTTCCATGGAGTTCTGAGTAAAAAGTGTATTCTTTGGTGCTTGGGTGGAATATTCAAAAGATGTCTGTTAGGTTCATTTGATGTATGGTATCATTTAATTCAGACATCTCTCTGTTTATTCTTTGTCCAGTTGACCTGTCTAATGTAGACAGTAGGTAATCTGTGTCTTAAAGTCCTGTAGTGTTGTTTTCATGAATTTGGGTGCACCAGAGTTTGGTGCATATATAGTAAGGATTGTAATATCTTGTTGGTTAACTATTCCTTTGATCAGAATGAAGTAATCCTCCTTATCTCTTCTGATTAGTTTTACTTTGAAGTCTATTTTGTCAGATATTAGAATTGCAACCCCTGCTTGTTTCTTAGTGCTATTTGCTTGGGATATTCTTTTCCACCCTTTTACCTTAAGGTGGTGCCTGTCCTTGAATGTGAGATGGGTTTCTTGCAAACAGCAAAGAGATGGATTTTGTTTCTTAATCCATTCACTTAGCCTGTGTCTTTTGACTGGGGAGTTTGGTCCCTTGATATTTAAGGTTATTGAAAGATGTGTATTGGTTGCTGTCATTTTGATTGCTGTTTGTGTTCTCGGCCTAATTTTGTGCTCCCTAGATTATACTTTTATTTATTTTTTTCATTGCCCCAGGGAATAGTTGTTTCTCTCTCCGCTCTCTGTATTGCTTCAAGCATTCTTTGAAGGACTGGTTTTCTAGACATGTATTCTTTCAGGCTTTTCCTGTCATGGAAGATTTTTCTTTCCCCCTTAATTGTAATAGACATTTTTGCTGGGTAAAGGATTGTGGGCTGACATCTATTGTCATGTAGAACTGGACATACCTTGGTCCAGGCTCTCTGGCTTTCATAGTTTGCATTGATAAGTCACCTGTAATTCTGATGGGCTTTCCTTTTTTGTGACTTGTTTTTCTTTTGCTGCTTTCAGTATTCTCTCTTTGTTCTGTACATTTAATGTTTTTACTATGATATGTCATGGGGAGTTTCTTTTCTGACCCTGTTTATTTGGTGTTCTGTGTGCTTCCTGTATTTGTACGGGGATGTCTCTCCTTAATTTCAGGAAATTCTCTTCTACAATCCTGTTTAAAATCTGGCCAACACCATTAACCTGAAATTCTTCCCCTTCCTCTGTGCCTATGATATGTAGATTTGGTCTTTTCATGGTGTCCCACATCTCTTGCATATTCCATCCCTATGTTTTTTTAATTTTTCATAGTCTTTGCTTGAGTGGTCCAATTCTTCAATTTTATCCTCCAGTGTTGATATTCTGTTTTCCATTTCATTCATTCTAGCAGTGAGGCTTTCCCCTGTTGTTTTAAGTTGGCTTATTGAGTTTTGCACTTCCTTCTTCATTTCTGCCTGAGTTTTCTTCAATGTTTCTACCTCTTTTGTGAATTCTTTCAGAAGTTTGTCCTTATCTTCTTTTAGCTCTTTGATTTGTTTGTTTGTGTGTTCTTTAAATTCACTGAATTACTTGATCGTGTTTATGATTGCTCTTTAAAATTCAGTGTCCTGGGTTATCTCTAGGGGGTTCTCCTTGTAGAACTCTTCTACAGGATTGGTGGAGTTTTGTGGGGACATAGTGTTTTGGCTTTCCATTTAATTATTCTTTCGTTGTGATCTTGGCATGTCAATTTCTTTTGTTGTTTATGATTCTGACATGAGAATTAAGTTTAAATATGCTTCTGTTTGTATTATCGGGGTGCCTTGATCCTCCTTTCTTTATTGGTTATGTAAAGCTGGCTGGTACAGGGTTCAGGTTCTCTCAGGTTTAATTTGAAGGGAACTGATGGCTTCAGATCAGCTATTCAGGAGTACTCACAGAAGCCCAATTCATGTTCTAGTCAGGTACACTCAGGCTTCCTTCACCACATGGAGGCAAAATCTGGGTGCTGTTAGGCAGTCCACCCTCTCAGCTTGTCTGCTAGTATCTCAGCCTTAGCCTACCAAAGCCAAATCTGCCCTAGGGCCTTGGGAGGGGGCTCTCAGGCAGTCCCCTGTGTTCTCATCCCCTCTGTCAGAGAGAGGCCAGAGGGAGGCCAGAACTGGGCACTCTCTGGCATTCTGCTGAGACCCAAGCCACTACACTGGTGGAGGTTGGAACCCACCCTCTTAGGCTGTCTGCTACGGTCTCCTCCTTAGCCTACCAAAGCCAGATCTGCCATGGGACCTTGGGAGGGAACTCATGAAATCCCAGGTAGGGGGATGGGTATGGCACAATTAGGGCAAGCTCACCACCATGTGGAGGCAGGATCTGGGGGCTCTCAGGCAGTCCCCTGCATTCTCAGACCCTCTGTCAGAGAGAGGACAGAGGGAGGCCAGAACTGAGCACTCTCTGGAAGTCTGCTGAGATCAGAGCGAGGTTATTTCTTCTTAAGACAAATTACTTACACATGAGTAAGTTATTTAGATTGTGTTTAGTGTAATTTTCCGACATTTTAATGACTGCATTATTTAACTTTCTCTTTCAGTAGATATGTTAGAGTCCACAATATGTGTCCATGATATATCCAAAGCCCAATATGAATCAATAATTTTACATATTACCATATTATGAAATGGACCTTAGGGTATTTAAAACTCTTCAAATTCCTCTTGGCTACTTATTTTTAGAATAAATTGTCTTTTATTTACTTTTGTTTATTAACAAGTCCACAGAAATTTAGAGCACATTCATTCAATCACTGAACAGAAATTATAAATTAGTATTTGCCATAAAAGTACTACATAAGCATTATGAAAATTTTATGAGTTATTTTTTTGTTCTCCAAATCTATCTTCACTGCTACTCTGTTAAGTAACTACTAATAATGATATTGTTCCAGAAATTTTTTATCATAAACAAACATCACACATGGAAAAGTGTATACATTAAGCTTTACCTAAATTATAAGGATTTTGATTCTGTTTGTGTATATTGTATGTATTCATGTGTACATGTGTGCATGGATGCACATGGGCAGGTACATGCATGAATACAGAAGCCAATGGTCAATGCCAGACATCTTCCTCCATTGCTTTCCAACGTTTTTTTTAACTTTTGTAAAAAAACTTTGAGAACTTCATACATCCAAAAAAGTTGTTTTGATCAAATCCACACCCACTCCCTCTCCTCCAGCACCTCCCATATATTCTTTCTTTCTTTCTTTCTTTCTTTCTTTCTTTCTTTCTTTCTTTTCTTATGTGGCTTTTTGCTACTCTAACGTTCCCCCCTCTGAAGAGGTAACCCTAAAATCTTTTAAGGATTAGATACAAGCTCCCAAATACTTTCAGTGTTTCTGGCATTTGGAAAAGAGTATGTTGCTAAGAGATCCAAGGGCATTCTGAGTTTTGGCCAAGAAACTGGCTACTTTTCTTTGAGGTCTTTTTACCCTACCTGCCTAGTCAATTCCAACCTCCTATTCTATTCTTTCTTTGACTCCCCGCCACCACCACCAGAGTTCATACCTTCTGTCATTTGTGTTAAGGCCTATCATGGAAAGTTAGTGTTCCCAGATGTCCCTCAATGCAAGCTCATCCACTGGGATCTAGTCAGTCTATCTAGAGTTCCTCCCTTTAAGATCAGCTCATTCTCACCCAGCAGTAATCAGCTGCCAATAATTCTTCAACTAAGATTGGGACCTGCTGTTCATTTCCACAGTTCTGTGCTGTGTTTGTGTCTACTTAAATTTGCATGGGTTTTATGCATACTGACCCATTGCATACTGAACCTGGCATTGCTGTAGGTTCATATGAGCATGTTCTCAGGAGCCTGTAAGACTCTATTTCCATATGGTCATGCACCTCCTCCCCTAGCTCTTACAATCTTCCTTCCCCCTTTTCTGCAGTGACTCCTGAGCCCTGGCTGGGTGAAATTTAATATAGGAACCCTGTCCAGAGACCCACACTCAACAGACTCTTATTCTCAACACTTTGGCAATTTGTGTCCTTTTGTGTTCATGGTCCTCTGTTGCATGAAGGAGCTTCACTGATGAGAGTTGAGAGATGATTTAATATTCTCTGTACACATTGATCCACCATAATCCCTGAGTCTTAGTGTAGAGGTTACATTGTAGATGTGTCACTTAAGGTTGGGCAATTCACAATCTCTGTGTGTGACCAGTTACGGAACTCTGAAATAGTCTCTGTCTATTGCAAAAGAAGATTCTTTGAGGAGTGATGACTGGCATGCTTGTCTGTAAATGTAAGGATCCATATTTTATACATAGTAGAAAACTACATTTGTCTAGAGATATGACAGATTTGGGGTTTTCTCTAAGATCTATGACCTCTCCAGCTATGTGTGTTTGGCTGTGTTTACAGTACCACATGTAAGTTTCCTCCCATTGACTGGACTTTAAGTGCAAATAGGAAGCTGTTGATTACTCCCCAAGATAAAAAGTGCCAATACTGACCCAACATAGTTTTCTGTGTCAGTTGTTGTGGTTATTAGGCCTTAAAGCTGCATTTCAACCATCAGTTGATGCTCTCCCTTAGCAGCTTGCATAGTGTTCTCCAAAACTATGAGAGCTAGCCTTCAGAGAAGGTGGCTTCCAGATCAGTTCCAGCTCCATTGCTCAAAATTCTGTGTCCAAAGTATGTCCTGTCTTCAGCAATAGGGTCTTACCTTCAAGTTCTGAAAGGCAATCAAGGGCTGTGGCAATAACCTGTGTTATTTTGAGAGTTTCTTGGACTATCCTGACCAACAACTTGAAGGGAGGTTTCTCCTGTCTGGCACTATTTTCCTTGTTATATAGCCTTCAGCTATACACATGGACTCATGTAGAGATATTGTATGTGTAATTTTTCAGTACATTTTTGAACTAATACATTTAACTCTGGTTTTTCACATCATTCACATTTTATCTCCTCTCTCTCTCTCTCTCTCTCTCTCTCTCTCTCTCTCCCTCCTCTGTCTCTCTCTCTCTCTCTCCATGACTAACATCCCTCATCCTTCCCCCAGGCAAAGTATGCCCATTTCCCCATTCCACCCTTCATAAAACCTGTCTCCTATGATGCCCCCTCTCTTGAGTGCCTTCTTCCCCTTTACGCCCATAGTTTCTTGTATAACCCCTTCCTCTCTCCCTCCCATTTAAATGCCACCATTTTACTCGTTTCCCCTTTGGTAACACCAGACTCCTGCTGTTCTCTCTCAGGCTCCTTCTTTCCCTTTACCTCCCTGATTCCTTTCCATTTTCCTGGTTCCTACAGTTACATTAAGTTATATACTCACGTGTAAGGATTTGGTGCTAGATCTGCAAATGAAGGAAAGCATGTGTTCTTTGTTTTTCTGTATTACTTCAGTCTGTATACTTCACTTAGTATAACCATTTCCAGCTCCATCCATTTACCTGCAAATTTCATGATTTCGTCTTTCTTTACCACTAAGTAGAACTCCATTGTGTAAATGCATCACATTTTCATAATCCACTTATCATCTGAGGGACGCTTAGGTTGCTTCCATTTCTAAGTTATTGTGAAAAGAGCAGCAACTAACATGGATACACAAGTATCTCTGCAATAGGATGAGTCCTTTGGATATATGCCAAGGAGTGATATATAACCAGATCATATGGTAGATACATTTTTAGTTTTTAAAGAGTTCCCCACACTGTTTTCCATAGTGGTTGCATGAGTTTGCAATCGCACCACCAGTGAATGAGCATTCCCTTTTTCCCACATCTCCTCCAGCTTTTGGTATCATTTGTTCGCTTGATCTTAGCCAGTTTGACTGGGGTAAGATGAAATATTAAAGTGGCTTTAATTTGCATTTTCCTAATTACTAAGGATGTTGAACAGTTTCTAAGGTATTTCTTAGTCATCTTTATTTCTTCTTTTAGAAGTCTCTGTTCAATCCATAGCTCATCTTTTAATTGGGTCATTTATTTGTTTGTTTGTTCTGAGTTCTTTATATATTCTGGATGATAAACTTCTGTCAGATGTGTCCTTGGTGAAGATTTTCTCCCACTCTGTGAGTTTTTTCTTCACTTCCTATATTGTTTCTTTTGCTGTGCAGAATATTTTTAGTTTAATGAGGTTCTACTTGCTGATTGTTGACCTTAATCCTTGAGCAACTGATATCTGATTTAGAAAGTCCTTTCATATACATAAATCATGTGGGTACTGCCTGCGTTTTTTTCTACAGTGTTTCAGGTTTCACACTGAGGTCTTTGATCCATTTGGAGTTAACTTTTGTGCAAGGTGAGATCCAGCTGGAGATCTAGCTTTGCCATCACCATTTGTTAAAAATGTTGTCTATCCTCTAGTGTATGTTTGTGAAAGATAAAAATTCTTTGCTAAAGGCCTTTAGTAAGAGATCATTTGGAAACCTACTCCTACTACAGAAGCTTTGTAAATTGTATGCATATACATTATAAAAAGAGATTAAAAAGTGTTACAACAGGAAGTCATTGCTCCTATTAGAAACCATAGGCTAGCAAAGCAACAGCCCAGTACCAGGAACAGACTCCTGCCTTTGAAGCTGTTGACCAGGAATCACATAGACTCTCAAGCGACACTGGCATTGCCCCTGTTCTTGGTTTCCCACCAGAACTTGACAGTAAGACTCTGTTGTTGAAGGCACTACATACAAGAGCTTTACCTCTACTGACTAGCCTTCATAATGATGGAAGGTGCATGTTACTGGAAGATAAACTAATCGTCAACCTTACACAGCTGTGAATCCTACAAGCTACAACAACAACTGGCCTGGAAAGATATACTCATGGTTATAATAGGGCATGAATATTATGGGAGTAACCAATGACATTCTAATTGGATTTAAGGTCCACTTCCTAAGAGGAGCCCTACCTGACATTGATATTAGGTCTAGGAACCTCTGGCTAGACAGGTCACAGGTCATAAAGGAGAGCCTAATACTAATATTCTACTAAGTAGACATAGTATTTAAGTAAATCCTAACGACTTATTGCTATACTCAGAGATTAATGCATCTCTCAACTCTCAGCAGAGAAGCGTCCTTGTGCAGCAGATGGTGATTTACCCAGAGACTCTACAGAGAATAAGAGGCTACAGAATGTTTATCCTTGACTAGAATATCTGTATCAAACTTCTGTCCCCCAATGCTCAGGGATTATTGTGGAAGAAGGGGTGTAAAGATTGTAAGAGCCAGAGGTGATGGATTACTGTAAGGAAATAGAAATTCCCAGATAGTAGGTCAGTTACTCATAATAACTCACATATGTTGACAGCATGGACAAATCCCACATAAACTCCAGTCAGAAAAAAATATCCCAGTGTGGGCCTGGGGAAGTTGATAAGAAGCCCCAACACTACCTGAGGAACTATTGGCAGCCAATGATGTGGAGAGTCAGTTTGCTTTAAGGGTGAGACTCTTGGTAGGTTGACCATGCTCCACTGGATACAGTCACTTTAAAGGGCATTTGAGGATACAAGTTTGATTCTATAGGCCTTAATATGTATATATATATGACAGTGAGAAGGACTAAAGGTTGACAGGACTTACAAAGCATTTCCTTTTTTAGGCTTAGCATTTTTTAGACCCCAAAGCTAGGCACATACAAGTATCTTAAGAACTGCCCCCAAGTTTGTCCTTCCCGGAGGACGAAACTTCATCCTTCCTTTTTCTATCTCTTAATTCTTTCCACCTCCCTGCTCACTCACTCTGTTCTATCTTTTTATTGCTGATAAGTACTATTTTCTCTCTTTTTTCCTGCTGCTTTTCCATTAAGTGGGTGTTAGCGCTTCATTATTGATCATCTATATTCTTGTTCTTTATAATTTTACCTTTATTGATTTTTATAGGAAATTCTGTACTTTATTCCTCCTATTAAATTTCCTTGCATATATTTCAGCAATCACATTAATGATCTTTCCCTTTAACTTTTAGTATTTTCTCTTATTAGCTGATTATTTAACTCATAATAGCCCATGCTTATTTTAGAAATAAAATGTCTTCTTTTATCTAAGAACATCATTGGTTTTTTTATGTATCTCTATAAAGATATTTCACAAATACATCCAAAAAAAATCTCTCCTGAAAGATGGAGACTAATTCTCATCCTCATAAATGTGGGATAAAGTTAATGGTACATTTTTTAATATTTTATTTATTATTTTTATTTTATGCATATGAGTGTATTGCCTGCATGTATGTAGGTGCACTCATGTCATGCAGTGCCTGTGAGGGTCAGAAGAGGGCATTGGATCCCCTGGAATTGGAGTTACAGACAGTTGTTAGCTGCCATATGAGTGCTGGGAACCAAACCTGGGTCCTCTGCATGAGCAGCCAGTGCTCTTAATCACTGAGCCATCTCTCCTGCCCCATTAATGATGCATTTTTAATGAGTAGAAAAAAAAACAGAAATTGTCACCAGTACGATGGGAGTTTAAACAGTTCATAACCTAAAGGTACCAATGGATGGGGGATTAAACTTGGAATATATACATTCATAGTACATATTTTCGATGACAAAGCTAGATACATACAAGTATCTTAAGAACTGCCCCCCAAGCTTTGTCCCAACAGAATAACTTCTGTTACAATAACCAAAGAGATGCTTAATTTAAATATAAATTTGAATATTCAAGAATGACAATGTGATATTTATAAACATAAGGGCAGGGTCGTTTAATAGTGAGCTTAAATTCCACAATCTACTAAAGACAGCTTTTGCACAATCAGACAAATCAAGCATTTCTTTCCAGTAAAGAAAATCTTATTATAAAGGCCAATACATAAAATGCTAACATATTCAATTAGCGAAAATAGGTAGTCCCGCAGAAAGCAGGCAGATAAATGACTTGCAGAAATTGGGGCGAGCCAGACCTACTGGTAGAAGCATGCCAGTGAAATCACAACAACCTGTTTTCCAATCCATCATGAGGCTGATGCATAATGGAGGCCTTCTCTAGCTTAATGGCATGGATTGTATGCATATTAATACACGGTTTTATCACAGTACTTGCACGTCTCAGGATCTAGGTATGAGAGAAACAGACGTGAACAAAAAATAGGCATAAGGCCAGTTTTGAAACAGTGTCTTGAGAGAGATGGAAACATTAATCAAATAGTCACACAAATAATGATTTGACCAAGTCAGCATTTCCCAAACTTTCAAACGGAGAATTTATTAAAAATTAAAATGTATCGATGCCACTCCAACAACAGATCATAAGATATAATGTGCAAATGAATGAAAGTAGACAGTGAGAAGTGGCATCACAGATTACTTAATTACTGGGAGAAGTGATAAAAATTTGATTAATATGGATTTTTATGCTATGATACAAAAATCCAAATCAGAGAAAGAAAATATTTTATTAAAAAGAAGAATAAACTAGATAATAAAATATCACCACATATGTTAAAAAAGCAAGACAAGATATATAAGATACAGCAGCAAAAACAAAATAGACCACATTCATCAATAAGATAGTTTGTAAATGCTGTCCATGCATCAGTGCACAAACTGAATGTCATTTACCCACACATCAGGTGATCAATCACGCAACATCTTGACATTTTTCATGATAGCTCTCCATTTCTTAAAAGGTCCACTATTGCCGAGCAAAATAAACAAGGCTATAAATGTTATTAGGATTTTTCATATGTATATATTAAATGCTTTTTCTAAGAAAACCTATTCCATGCACTGCTTTCTTATTTCATGGGCACCCCTCCTCCCCAAGAGTTTCTTAAAACAGAATAAGCACCCATAGAAAGTTCACTGAGGGAACATGTTTTAACTCTTTGTAGAACAGCAAAGAAGGAGAACATTAATGCTTACAATGGACTTTAAGAATCAATTTAGGGGCAAAGAGAGGAACAAGATAATGCTTAGGTGGTATGAAAAAAACAAAGTGAAATGTAGTATTTAATAAGTCTACTGAAAAGAAACCCACATATAATATAAATGTGAGTGCATGTTTATAGCTGAAGGCTATATAACAAAAATCACAGTGCCAGGCAAGGGAAGCATCCCTTCTATTTATTGATCAGAGTAGTCCAAGACACTAACAAAATAATATTACTGAAGACCATGTTTGCCTCCTAGAACTTGTAGGTAAGACCCTATGCTGAAGAAACTATAAACTTCAGATACAGTGCCTAGAGCACTTGAGCTGGACCTGACCTGGAAACCTCCTTCCTGGAGACTAGCTTTCATAGTATCAGAAGATACTATGCAAACTGCCAAGGGAAAAAACTAATCACTGATCCTATCCAGCTGTAAAGTCTACAAATAACAATAACCGGCCCAGCAAATTATACTGGAGAAGTAGTGGTACTTTTGTCTTGGGGATAAAATGCACCTGTCTAATTGGACTTAAGGCCCACTCGACGGGAGGGAATTCATGTGTGGTACTCTAAACATAGCCAAATACACATGGCTGGGGAGGCCTAGACCTTAGAGAAGAACCTACTTCTGTCACTTCCCTAGACCAATGTAATTTCTTACTATAGTCTAAGTATGTATCTTTTCATTTTCAGACAAGGATACCTCTCACCACTTATCAAACATGTTTAGTTTTGCAACAAATGGAGACTATTACAATGTTCCACAACGGGTCAAATGCAGAGAATAAATGACTGTAAGGTGCCCAGCCCTAAGTGATATATGTACAAACCTCTATACCTACCTCTCAGAGAACATTTCTGAGGAGGGGTTGGAAGGAATGTAAAAATCAGAGGGACAAGACATACCTGCTAATAGTTAATGCATTTTAGACATGATAGGGAAGTTACGCCAGTGAAATTTCCACAGGATAGTAGCCTATCAAGATCTACATAATGACAAAACCAGTTGACATGCCAAGATGTACAGGGGAAATTTCATGGGGTTCCACCTCAAGATGAAGAGCTACAGGCAATCAGTGTATGCTGAGGGAAGGAGAAGCAGTTCTCTTCAGGGGGACTGACTCCCTGAGAAGCTATGTAATCCAAAGTGGACAGTCCTAACCACAGGTAAACAGGAGCACTGCTAAATAATCTCAGTGCATTATATATATACATATATATGCATGTAAATGTAACAATAATAATAATTAAAGAAGACAAGAAATTGAGAGGGAGTAGGGAGGACATGGGAGAATTCATAGGGGCACAGGGGGGGATAGAAATAATGCAAAGACAAACTCATGCATTAAATTCTCAAAAATAAAATTTAAATCACAATATTATGAATGAGACCATTCGAACTTCTTAGAAAATGTCAGAACCTTAGAGATGAAAGTGTTTTAAAGGATATCTAACTGGACCACCCTCTGAAATGACTGCATAGAACTCCTCTCAAGTACTCATGTAGTAACTGCTGTGTAATCTTCCCTTCCACAGTCATTTCTCTGTTTATTTACACAGTAATTATTAGTGAACTATTCTATTATGCTACAGAATCTGGAGATACAATGGTTCAGAAAACATCATCTTATAACCTTATGATTTGAAAAGGAAAAATAAAATTAGCCCATTTTGATCCCAAAGGTAACTCCTTGAACCTTGGCCTATTCCTGCTAAGGCTGTGGAGAGTGCCAGGCTAGCTGGGCACCTCCTAAGCTTTGGCCCCTTCCAGCCAAGGCTGCCTGAGTGTTCCTGACTAGCCAGGTGAGTTAACCAGATCCCTTGGGCCACTATCACCATGCTTTGGGACCATCCCCAGGACTTACATCTCTGCTTAGCTAGTTAGAACCAGCCCAGTTGATCCCCATGACCCTGACTTGGCTCCTTTGCCCTGCTGGAGAGATCCCGAACTACCCTGCCTGGAACAATCTGGTCCTTCCAATAAAAAATCAAAAGAAAGAATTTGAAGCACAGACCATACTTGATCAGAAATCAACCAAGATATATCAAATAAACAGAATCAAACCTCACCTCAACAAAGGCAGGCTTGAATTTCTTATCAGACAACCAACAAAAGAAATCCCTCCAGTCCTATAGAAGTGTTCTACAATAAGAACTACCTAGAGGAATCCCAAGACACAGAATTTAAAAGAACAATCATAAATATGAGCAAAAAATTCAATGAATTTAATGAACACACAAACAAAGAAAGAACTCAAAGAGGAGTAGGATAAACTTCTGACTGAAGCTTAAGAAAATACAAATATATGGATGAATGAAATGACAGGGACAATTCAGGATTTGAAGAGTCAATTCACAAAATAGATTAAAAATATCAAAGAAAACTCAGGCTGAAATGAAGATGGAATTGAAAATCTCAATAAGCCAATTTGAAAAGACAGGTAAAAGCCTCACCAACAGAATGAATGAAATGGGAAACAGAAAATTAAGACTAGATGATGAAATTAAAGAATTGTACTAAAGTAAAAAAAAAAGACGAAAAATGTAAAGAGTGTAGGAATGGACTATGCAGGAAATGTGGAACACCATGAAAAGACCAAATTTATACATCATAGGCATAGAGGAAGAAAAAGAATCGCAGGTCAATGGCATTGGCCAGATCTTCAAAAGAATTATAGAAGAAAATTTGCCTAAATCAAGGAAAGATGGAGCCATACAGAAACAAGAAGGACACAGAACACCACATAGAAAGGACCAGAACAGAAACTCACTATGACATAACATAGCAAAAACGCTAAATGTACAGAACAGAGAGTCAGTACTGAAAACTACAAGAGAAAAACAAGCTCCCTATAAAGGAAAACCCGTTGGAACACAGCTGGCTTTTCAATGAAAACTCTAAAAGCCAGAAGAGCCTGAAGCAAGCATTCCAAGTTCTAAATGACCATAGATTCTAAGCAGGATATTTATCTAGCAAAATTGTCCACCATAGTTGAAGGGGAAAGAAAAATCTTCCATGATACAAACAGGCTTAAAGAGTTCATGTCCACCAAATCAACAATACAGAGAATACTTACAGCAATACAAAGGACTAAAGACAGGAATGTCATACTCAAGTGGCTACAGAAAGAAAAAAATGAAGGTATAATTACAGAAACACAAAATAAGACTAAGAACACAAACAAAATAAAATGACAGTAACCAACACACATCATTAAATAATAACTTTATTGATGCTCTCAAAACCGCAGTAAAAAGACATAGACTAGTTGAATGGGCTAAGAAAAAATACACTTTATTTTTATTGTCTAAAAGAAACTCATCTCACCTTGAAGAATAGGTACTACCTTCAGATGAAAGGATGGAAAAAACATTCCAAGAAAATGCCACTAAGAAAAAGAAGGTATTATGATTCTGATATCTGATAAAATAGATCTCAAATTAAAATTTATCAGAAGAGATAAGAGAAGGTCACTTCATTCTGATCAAGGAAACAATTGACCAAAAAGACATTACAAATCTTGCACCAAATACTATTGTACCCAATTTCATAAACACAGTACTACAGGACTTCAAGACACAGATTAAGCCTGTGCTGGATACCTTTAGTTGTCAACTTAACACACTTGGGTGGGGGGAAGCTCAATGAGGAATTTCCTCCATTGGGTTGACTGTGGCCATGTCTGTGGGTATTTTCTTAATTGTTGAGTGATGCAGGAGGGCCCAGCCCACTCTGGGAAGTGCCACCATTGGGCAATATAAGAAAGTAGATTGAGCACTGGCCAGAATAGTAAGTCAGTAAGCAGTGTGCCTCAACGGTCCACACTCCAGGTTCTTGCCCTAAGTTCCTGCCTCGGCTTCCCTTTATGATGGACAGTCAGCTGTAAGTCAAATAAACCTTTTCCTCCCCAAGTTGGTATTGGTCAGTGTTTTTATCACAGCAACAGAAAGTACCTAGAACAAATCCTAACTCAGTAATAGTGGGTGACTCTCTACAATATACAAGTCAATGGGACAAAGAATAAACAGAGAAGCATCTGATTTAAATGATATCACACATTAAATGGACCAACATACATCTACAGAATGTTCCACCAAAGCACCAAAGGATACACACACTACTCAGCAACACATGGACGTTTCTCTCATATACTGGACACAAAACAAACTTCAACAAATAACAAAAAATTTAAATACTTCCCTGCATTCTATTGAACCACAATGCAATAAAGCTTAAAATCAACAGCAAAAGAAACTCTAGTAACTACATGAACTCATGAAGGTTAAGCAACATATTCCTGAATGAAGAATGAGTCAAAAAGAAAAAATCAAGAAAAAAAGTTTTTCTGAAACTAAATTAAAATGGTAATACAAAACAAGAAAACATCTGAGACACATTAAAAGCAGTTGAAAGAGAGAAGCTTATAACTTTAAGTGCCTACATTAAAGCAATCAGGAAGTACACAATTAAATGACTTAATGTTACAACACAAGAATCTGGAAAAGCAAGAACAAACCAAACCCAAACCCATAAGATGAGAAAAGGGAATGACAATCAAAGCAGAAATCAATGAAATAGAAACAAAGAAAACAATACAGAGAATCAATCATTCTAATCACTGGTTCTTTGAAAAGATGAACCAAATAGTCTGATCGTTAGCCCAGTTAAACAAAAGAAAAAAAAAGAGAGCAAATCCAATCAACAAAATGAGAGATGAAAGGAGAAATATCACAACAGATACCAAAGAGATCTAGAACATGATAAGAAAATACTTTAAAAACTGATATTCTGCTAAATTAGAAAATCTAAAAGAAATGGACACATTTCTAAATTCAATGAAATCACAAAAGTTAAATCAAGATCTCAACAGATGAAAGAGACCCATGAACAAGGAAATCAAAACAAAGCCAACCAACTAAAAACAGCCAAGATGAATTTACAGTAGAATTTCATCAGACCCTGAAGATCAACCAATATTAAATAAATTATTCAAAAGATAGATACAGAGTGAGAACTCCCAAACTCTCTCTATGAAGCCAGTATTACCCTAATATCAAAACCAGGAAGACACAAAAAAGAAAACTATATACCCATATCCATAATGAAAATATATATCTAAATTCTCAACAAATACTCATGAATTGCATATAAACACATATCAAAAAGATCATCTACATGACAAAGTTGTTTTTATTCCAAAGATACAAGAATGGTTCAATAAACATAAGTCAGTAAGCAAAAAAATCATATAAATAAAGAAAAAAAATCACATGATAATCTCAATAGACACAGAAAGTGCCTTTGACAAAATCCAACATACATTCATGATAAAAGTCTATAAGGAATTCTACTGGAAGGAACATACCTTCACAAAACTAAAACTATATAAAATGAATATATCAGCCAACATCATTTTAAATGGAGAAAAACCTGAAGATTTCCCAGTAAAATGTGTTCACTATCCCATTCCTTCTACATATAGTGCTTTAAAATCTAGCTAGAGCCATGAGACAAAAGAAGGAAATAATATGGGTACTAAATGGAAAAGAGGTCAAATTATCCCTATTTATCTATTCTATTATAGATAAAAGATCCCAAAACTTCTACCAGAAAGTTTGCAGAAATGATCAACACTTTCAGCAATCTGGCAGAATACAAGCTCAATTTTCAAAAATCGGTAACTTTTCCAAATAATAAACAATCAGAGAAAAAGTTCATGAAAACACCCCCACTCATAACCTCAATAAAACAAAATAAAATGTCTCGTGATAAACCTAACCGAAGACATTGAAGACCTATTCAATGAAAACTAAGTCTTTGCAAAAAGGACTGAAGAAAACACAAGGAAATGGAAAGACCTTTTATGCTCATGGATTTGTAGGATTAATATCATGAAAAATGACCATCCTATCAAAAGCAATTTATAGACTTAATGCAATCCCAATAAAAATCCCCATGTATTGACAGAAATAGAAAAATCCATCGTAAAATTCATATGGCAACACAAAAGCCCCTGGACAGTCAAAGCAATCCTGAGAACAAAGATTAATGCCTGGGGGATTACTATATTATATTTCATTATATTACAGAGCTATAGTAATAATAACAGCATGGTATTGGAATAAAAACAGATTTTTAGATCAATGGAACAAAATAGAAGACCGAAACACGAGTACACACAATTGGAGTCACCTGATATTTGACAAAGATGCAAAGAACACACCCTGGAGGAAAGACAGCATCTTCAAGAAATGTTGCTGGCAATATTGGATCTCCACCTGTAGAATAATAAAATTATACTCATACCTATTCCCCTGCACAAAAGTCAACTCCCAATGCATCAAAGACCTCAATGTGAAGTCTGAAAGGCTGAAACTGTTATAAGAAAACATATACAACACTGTTCAAAATGTTGGTGCAGGAAAGGACTTTCTAAATTGGATATCAGTCACTCTGGAAATAAGATCAACAATCAACAAGTGGGATGTCTTTAAACTAAAAAAATTCTGAACAGAAAGGAAATAGCCAATTGAGTGAAGAATAGGAGAAAATCTTTACTAGCTATACATCTACATCTAAAAGAGGGTTGATATCCAGAATATACAAAGAACTCTAAAAACAAAGAACCAAGAAAACACATGACCCAATTAAAAAAACAGGCTATGAATCTGAACAGATTGCTATCAAAATTAGGCAAATGAAAATCAAAACTACTTCAAGGCTTCAAATAATCCTAGTCAGAATGACAAGGATCAGGAGATTAATAATGGTGCTAGAGAGATAGCCCAGTGGTTAAGAGCACTGGCTTCTCTTGCAGAGGACCTAGGATTGGTTCTCAACACTCACGTGGTGGCTAACAACCATCTATAACTCCAGTTCCAGACCTCCACAGGCATTGCACTAACATAAATGAAGGCAATACACTCATACACATAAAATAAAAATAATTTTAAAAATTAAAAAGAACTAATGGTGCCAAATGCTGACATGGATGTGGAGAAAGGGGAAACCCTCACTTACTGCCGTGGGATTACCAACTAGCACAATCACCATGGAAATTGTATGGCGAACTCTTAAAACACTAAAACTAATGCTACCATATGACCTGGTAATACCGCTCCTTGGCATATACCCAACAAATTCATCCTACTATGGAGATACTTACACAGCCACGTTGTAGTTGCTCTTTTCACAAGCTCAGAAATGGAAAGAGCCTTAATATTCCTCAACTGATGAATGGATAATGAAAATGTGGTACATTTACACAGTGGAGTTCTACTCAGCAGCAAAGAAAAACAAATATCCAGCCACTCTTTCCAGCAACTCTTCTCAGCCAACTAGTCCAGCCTTGGAAGACAAAAGAAAAATGAGGAAGAATCAAATAGAAGGATGCTTTTGGAAGCCCTTGTCAAGAAGCTCCAATGGACTCTCACATGAACATTTGAAAATTGCCATGTTCTGACTTTTTTCTAGTTCCCTGTCTAGAACTTGTAATGCTAATTACTCTTGCCTTTACTTCTGCTTCACATCTCCCATTCATGATTCAAGGACTTTCTTCTCCCCTTAGAGACAAAAGTTATGCAATTTGGGAGTTTTTCAGATAGACCCACTGGAGGGGTACTCCAATTGTCTCACCCTGCGTCCCTCTTCAGCATGGAAGAAGCCAGAGCAGTCTGCGTCCCTATTCCCTATTGGCAATTTGGGTAACCTCTTCAGAGGATGGTGTGATAAGAATAGGAGGTAGGAATTGGCTAGGTAGTTAGAGTAAAAAGACCCCAAAGAAATGCAGCCAATTTCTTGGCTAAAAGTTAAAATGTCCTTGGGCCTTTTAGCAACATATTCTGTTCCAAGGCCAAAAATGTCAAAACTTTTGGGAGCTAGTATCTAATCCTTAAAAGATTTTAGGGTTACCTCTTCAGAGGAGGGAATGTTGGAGGGGAGGGAGTGGGCATGGATTTGATCAAAACACCTTATATACATGTATGAAATTCTCAATAAAGTTTTTGTAAAAATTTTTTAAAGTGAGAGAATAAAGGAAATAGTAAAGAAAAACAAAATCATGAAATGTGAACGTAAATGGATGAAACTACAAACCGTTATACTTATTGAAGTAACACAGACTCAGAAAAACAAAGAAAGTATGTTATCTCTCATTGTGGATCTTAACTCCAAATCCTTAGATTTGAGTTGATACCTCTATGTAACTGCAGGAGCCAGGAAAATGGAAAGTAACCATGGGGGTAAAGGGGGAAGAAGGAACTGGAGAGAGGGGGATAGTAGGAAACAGGTATTAAGGGTTAAATGGGGGAAAAGAGGGGTACATTACTGGGGAGACAGTAGGGAGGGTTATACGAAAGAGTGAGAAGAGAGATAAATAATGCTTAGGTGGTGTGAAAAACAGAGGAAAATATATTAGTTCAAAGTCCTGCTGAAAAATATACACACAATATATTTACAAGTGGATATATATATATATATATATATATATATCTGAAGTTTATATAACAACAACAACAACAAAAATACAGTGCTTGGTAGGAGAAACCTCCCTTTGAGCTGTTGGTCAGGGTAGTGTAAGAGACTCCCAAAGTAACACAGCCTATTGCCACTGTCCTTTATTGCCTCCCAGAACTTGAAGATAAGACCCTGATGCTGAAGTCAGGCCATACTTCAGGCACAGGATTTGGAGCAATTGAGCTGGACCTGACCTGGAAGCTTCTTCCCTGAAGACTAGCTCTCACGGTATCAAAGGATACTATGCAAGCTGCCAAGGGAGAAAGCCAATCAATGGTCCTATCTAGCTGTAAAACCTAATAAACAACAATGACTTGTCTAGCGAACTATTGCTATTGGTATAGTAGCAGCACTTTTACTTTGGGGGTAATCAACAGCTGTCTAATCAAATTAAGATCTGCTCAATGGGAAGAAACTTATGTGTGGTACTGCAAATACAGAGAAGTATATATGGCTATAGGGGCCCTATATCTTAGAGAAAAACTTACTTTTGCCACATCCCTAGGCCAATGTAATTTCTTATTGCATTCTAAATATGCATTCTCATATTTACAGACAAGAGTACCTCTCACCAATCATCAAAGAAGCTTCTTTCTGCAACACTTGGAGACTATTACAGAGTTACACAACTGGTCAAATGCAGAGAATAAGTGTCTGTGAGATGCTTAGCCCTAAGTGACACATCTTCAATGCAACCTCCATATATAAGATGAGTACATCTCTTAACTCTCACCAGAGAAGCTTCCTTATACAGCAGCTGGGGATTAACACAGAAACCCACAAGTGGCTAATTTACAGAGAACAAGGGACTGCAGAGTGCTTAGGATACCTATTTCAAACTTCTGCCTCCCAAGGTTTAGGGTTCATTGCAGAACAGGCAGTAGAAATATTATAAGATCCAAAGATAGATGACACCAAGGAAATGGTTTTCTAGACAGCTGGTCACTTACTCATATGAACTCAGAGAAATGGTAAAAGTATTATGTAAAGTAAATGCACAAGTTCCACCCAAACTGAAACCAGACAAAATCCCAGCCTAAGACAGTAGGAAGTTGGTAAGAAAGCCCATGTAAACCTTAGGAATTTTTGGCAACTGATGGCTGCTGGAAGGGGGAGAGACTGTCTCACACTGAAGGACATTTGGGGACACAAATCAAACTCTATAGGACATATTTTATTTTATATTTATTTTGCTATATATAATAATATTTACTGTGTATAACGTATACATATATATAATAGAGTGCAATAAATTGGGCGTGTTTCAGTAGTAAGGGACATACTTCTAGGAGAAGGGTTCTAAATATCATCAAATTATATTGTATGAAAATCACAAAAATTCAGTTAAAATTAAAAAAATAAAATTATAGAATTTCAATTAAATTAAAAGTGACAAATTCAATATTCAGCAATCAACCATATGTTAGTTTCTCATGAAAATTAGGAGGAAAGGTGTCTTCATTCTAGGTAAAAGAACTTGTATAAATAGACCAAATAGCCAGGGGGAGCATTCAGAACCCTCGGCACTGCTCTGCTACTTGGTTTCACTCAGGCTGATACATAATACTTTCATTATTGTAGCTTCCTTTTCTTTTTATAACATTTTATTCAGCATTTTTATTTTATGTGTATGTGTGTATTGCCTGAATGTAGGCAAGTGCACCCATATCGTGAAATGCCTGAGGAGGACAGAACAGGCTATTGGAGCCCCAGGAACTGGAATTATGGATAGTTGTTAGCTGCCATGTGGATGCTGGGATTTGAACCCATGACTTCTGCAGGAACAGCCAGTGTTCTTAACTGCTGAGCCATCTCTCCAGCCCTGTAGCTTCTTTTTAATTACAATGATAAAAAAATATGTATCACCCCCAAACATTTTCTTGTGCCCCTTGCAATTCCTTCTTCCTCTTCTGCTATCACAACCACCACACACAAATCCTGATATGGATTTGATCCCAGTAAAGCAGTGCTTTTCAAATCTTATACACAGGATCAGAGAATGTGTAATCTTATTTTGTCTTGATTCTGTCACTCAGAAATATTATTCTGAGATTTATCCATGCCATTTCATACATTAGTGGTTCACTCCTTTGTAATGTGAGTGGATATACAACAGTTTATGTAGCCATTCACCTATTGATAGGCAAGTGATTGACAACTTTGCAGTCTGAGTCAATCACAAATCTGCTACGGGCACTGGGGCTCCCCCCTTTCTTAGACAGGCATGTTTATCTTTGCTGCATACTTCTGAGAGTGTAGAAAGACTGGATTGAATGGAAAGCGTATGCTAAGATTTTTAAAGAAGCTGCCGAACGCTTCTGAAGCATTTGTCTTGCAGCATTGCTGCCAGCCATGTTTGTGTGTTCCAGCTCTTTCCTGTCCTTGCCAATGTTTGCCATGGCAGTTTTGGATGAAGATATTCCTGTTTGAAGGCCTAACTCATAATCTACTTTTAGAAGTACTGCAAATTTGCTTGAGAAAAAAGGATGGTTTCCATTCACTGGGCAGGAGTTCCATATGCAGTTGCTTGAAAATTAGTGCAATTGTTGTTATTTTGCTGAAATACCTGATAATGATTTGTCCATTTGTTCTGTCAGTTTAGGAAAGGGGAATGTTCCAATGTTAGTGATTCATCTATGTCTCACTTTAGTTCTGGTGGTTCCTACATAATACCTAAAGGTTTTGTGGAAAGATCCATATGTGTTTGTGATTTATATTTTTACTTTTCCATAGTTAATATTATCAGTATATGATATAATTCTTGTCTTTAATAACATTGTTTGTTAAGTTCAGGTTGTCCAATGTTCAAGTTGGTTTCTTGGCCTTTAATTCATTTTACTTTTTGTTTACTTGCTATGACTTTTCTATTCATCTATTTTCAAGATTTATTAGTCTATTTATTTTAATGTCCTTTTTTGGGTAATAAAATACCATAACATGAGAAAACATAGGAGTGTACATAACAAATATATTTAATATTCCTTCACCAAAAAATACAAAATATCATTGAAAAATAAGGAATGCATAAATATGGGTATATGTTATGTCCAAGATTTATTAGTCTCAATGTTATAAACATATGAATTACATTAAATTGATCTATTCATCAAATACAATTCCAATAAAATTTTCCAAAGGTTATTTTGTAGAAATTTTTTAGCCAATTATAAAATTCACTTGGAAATACAAAGCAATAAAAATCAGTGAAGTAATCATGAGGCAAACAAAGACATAAGGCTATTGTACCAAATATTCAGGCTACAGTATCGTTTTCTGAGACAACATCTTGCTATGTATCCTAGGATGGCCTTTTACTCACATTATTGCCTAGGCCTCCCAAATGCAGGAATTACAGGACTGAGCTGCCATACCCAGATAAAACTATAACAATTTTTTTTATGTGTATGAGTGTATTGCCTGCATGTAGATAAGTGCACCCGTATCATGCAATGCCCGTGAGGACAGAACAGGCTGTCGGATCCCCTGGAACTGGAGTTATGGACAGTTGTTAGCTGCCATGCAGGTGCTGGGATTTGAACCCAGGTCTTCTACAAGAACAACCAATGTTCTTAACTGCTGAGTCATCTCTCCAGCCCCCAAAACCACAACAATTTTAAGAACACGATATTGGCAGATTTAGACCAAATGATGAATTAAACATAACAGAATATTTAACATTATACCCAGACCTTACTTAGGACAAAGGTAGAATGTAGACCATTGATTCTTTGGAAGCTGTTAATTTAATCAGACAGCTCCATTAAAAATAGGAATGTTTAGCCACATGTGGTAGCACATACCTTTAATCCCAGAATTTAGGAGCCAAAGGCAGGAGGATCTTTATGTCTGGTCTACATAACAGGTTCCAGGCAAGCTGGGGCTTTAGGGAGCGTATGCCTCAAAAAACAAAAATAAAAACACAAAATGTATGAATATTGACTCTAACTTCACTTTATTTGCAAAATTAAATTCCAAGAGGATTTTAAATACGTGATTTTAATAAGTTAATGTAAGTCTATAATTCTAGTACTCAGCAGGCTTAAGCAAGAGAGCTTTATGAGTTTGATGCCAGCCTGGGCTAAAAGAGTGAGTTCCAGGATGGTCTGGGTCATATTGTGAAACCCTATCTCAAAAACAAACAAACAAAAATTTAATGCAGAATTTATGATATTGAGAATTTTTTCAAGACATAAATGCAATTAACTGATAACAATTAACTGATTATTATAGCAAACTAGTTAGACCTAAGAAGTTCTGTCTTTCAAAAAAAAAGTTGTGAAATCTAAGACAGTTCTCACAATAGCTCACATATTATGGTAAAACATATATAGAAAAGAAAAATATTCAATTATCAAAATGACCAATCCATTATGTAAAAGTGTGCAATTTCATCAGTGCTTAGTTAGGCCAATCTGATTTAAAACAATGCAATGCTATTTAAAAGACCCTCCCATAAGGGGCTGCTATTAAAACCAAACAACAAACAGAACAAAGCTTCACTGATATCATGAAGCTAGTACTCCCACATACCCCAGTGGAAGTATAAATTGGCATGATTACATCCAGCACCAATTTGACACTATCTGCTGCAACACACTGAACGTGTATGTTACTCCCAAAATTCTTATGGAAAAATTTAATTCCTGATGTGATGCTATTTGGAGGCTGGGCTTTTGAGAAGTGAATAGGTTATGAGGTAGAGCCCTAATGTTCAGGGCTAATGCCCTTACGAAAGGTACATCAGAGAATTCCCTCTCCTCTTCCATCATGTGTGGTTACTGCACTAAGACATCTGTGTGAGAACAGCGAGGCAGACACTCTCTAAGCTCTGAGTCTTCCAGTACCTGGAGTTTTCCCTTCCCAAGCTCCAGAACTGTGAGACACAAATTTCTGTTGTTTATAAGGCACACAGCTTATAGTATTTTTGTTTTAGCTGCTCACAGGAACTGTGCTATCTGCTAAAGTGAAATACTAATGCTTAACTATACCAGGGATCAAACATTGAAATATATGTAGTAATTTTATTTGTAGTACTTTCCAAACGGATACAATGCAAATATCCATCAAGAATAGAAGAGATAAACTGTATTGTGTTTCTGCAATAGAATGGGTATGTGGCAGTGAAAATGACTTAGCTACTGTTGATACAACATTTGAATTTCACAAAATATCTTTGAGAGAAGGCAGACACAAAAGAAGAGATAACAAACAACTTTATTTATATAAACTCAAAATAAAAGCAGAACTAAAACATAGGATTCAGGATTGATACTCTGTTAGTAAGCCTGTCAACAGTGTCAATATCGAAAATCAAGATAATGCTTAGAGGGAGGGTGGAGTCAGTGTGGGAAAGGGATTGTGGGATTTCAGGTATGCTGGCAGAATTTATTCCCAGATCTGTTGGTAATAACAAGTGTTCCTTCATTCTGGGTGAATTATATACCTGAGCCCTTTCTTTGTATATTTTTAAATATGTCATATCTTGCATAAGATATTTTAAAATAAAATAATCTGTTTATACAAGAATACAATGACTTGGCAAAGGGAATATTTACACAATGAAGCTGTTTCTTAGGAAGATGAATCCGAGGAAAAGTGTAGGTCAGACTGGAAAGGACAGAGCCTGACATGAATGAATCTAGGAAAGGTAGAAAACAGAGTGAGGATGTGAGTATCTGTGGTGTAAAGACAGTGGAGAATTGGCATATTGTGATATTGAAGGAAATAACTGAGTACTTACAACATTTCGAGGAAAGTTATTTCATTCGTGGTACTCCTGTGTTACATCTAAAATTGCAAAAATATTTTACCATAAAAATGTCCATATAATGAACTGAATTGTATCTCTCTAGAGTTTCAGCAATTCTGCTTCTCTCCTCTGGGCTGTATACAATAAATTTTAGCTTCAGTTTAGAGAATATCCATTCAAGTATTTAAATATGACAAACCCATCTGGCTAAACTCACCTAGCAATTTTAGTAATAGAGTTGTATCTTAGTTACTTGTGCATTCAAGAACCAAATAGACAACAAAAGAAACTTATTAAAAGAAAGATTTATGCAACTCATGGTCCATCATGACAGGAAGGGTGTGAGCGTGAAGCCAAGGCTGCAGGGACTTTAGGAGAGAATTTTAATTTCCTCCTTCTACTCAGTCCATAGCTCCAACCCATGTACTGGTGCTGCCCATATTTAGGGTAGGTCTCCCACATCATTTAATTGAATCTAGAAACTCCCTCACACACATGTCCAAAGGCTGGTTTCCATGTTGTTTCCAAATCCTATCAAGTTGACACTCAGGGTTAATCTTCACAGTAGAGTTGCACAGAAGGCTGATGTTCAATCTTCAATTTTGTTTAATTATTCATCTACAAAACTAATGCTTTACATAAACTCTCCTCCAGAGTCATCTGCTCAAAATATGGATATGTCAAGAAGTGAGATTCTCAAGCAATGACAACATGTGACAGTGGCATCCAAACACACTAGAGCTTCTTTTGGTAGCAAGTAGCAGTGTTTTGTCATTCATTATTATGGCTCTGTGTTTGCCTCTTCTTGGTACCAGTCTCTCCTGGCTCATAGAAACTAGTCATTGTCACTGATGTTACTAGCTTTCTCCACTTTTTTGTGTGTGGAAAATCCAACTGTCAACCATTTGGTTTGTATTGATTAGGACAAATCTACTAGTGATGACATATTGTATGGGGCATCTTCCCAACTACAGATGTTCAACCTGTCAATTCAGTCAAGTAGTACATGTTTTATTAATTAAATTTGTTCACAGACAATTTCATACATGTACAAAATGCATACTGATCCCTGTTACCCCTGACACTCTCCCATCTCCCTACCACCTCTCTCCATCCTTCCTCCTCCCCACAAACTTTTCTCTCATATTCATGTTTTGTTTTGTGACCCACTAAGATAAAACAGACATGGGTTTAGAGCTATCCATTGGAGCCTGGTGAACTCACCAGTAAGTACATAACTAAAGATAGTGATTCACTTTACACCCAAATCTATCAAAGGACAAGGCTCTGTGTGCCCCTCCCGCTTCCATGACTGATTGTTGACACGGCTACTCTCATGTGGCCCAGTGCAGGTAACCACAATTGTTTGGTTAACGACTGCAATGGTCATATGGAGCTTAGAAGCTGGCATTTCACATCCCTTTACCCTATGTTCTGACTCTTATTTACTGTTCCCTCTTCCACAATGATCCTGGAACTTAGGGGGGTTGCTGAAAATGTTATCTTTAGAGCTGAGGCTACAGTCATTACTTATTCTCAGTATCTTCGACAGTCATGAGTCTGCATTTACCAACATTCATTGTAAAGAGAAACATCTGCAATTAAAGCTGGGAGTAGATTGATTTGTCTATGGTTATAATTATAGACAGTTAAAAGGCAGTTTGATACTATGTCACTTTAGTTAAACAACAGTAGTAAGTCTCTTATCTGAGCCTATGACATCCCCAGACCTGAGTTGTTAACTGGGCTTACAATACCAGGCATGGGTCATCCCTCCCAACTATACCCCACTGAGCCACATCAAATCTAATCACAGGGCAGCTGATTACCCCCACAACAGCCAACCTGCTATTTCATAGGTGAACATATTCTTTCCAAGAGCTTGGCCTTCTAGTTAGCAGGGTTCACAATTGGACAAGAGCAATTTCCACCCCATGGGCTTCCTCAGCACCCTCCAGTGATTTGAATGTGACCCAATAGGGAGGGAGCTTCCAGTCAATTCTAGCCTGTTTTCTCTATATCTTATAACCAAAATGTGTATTGTCTTCTGCAATCTGATTTTATCCCCTAGTTCTGATGTGTAGCCAAAAGGATAAGCAAGAGTGGGTATTATTTTAAGGGTCTCTAGGGACTCCCTGGCTCATTCCTGTGTTTGCATCTCAGACATAAGCCTGGAAACTAGGTTCACTAATCCACTGCTTCTAGGAGCAGCACTGTCCAATCATGCAGTATCAGGCTCACACATATCTCCATCATTTCCAATGCTACTTTATAGACAACTGCTAGTTTCAGTGAAGATAAACTAGGCACACCCCATTCTTTTTCCCAGGAATTGCAACCAGAAATCCTAAATCAAGTGTGCAGAGCAACCATCTAAAGACTCTGGAAAGTAAATGATAAGACATGAATTACGAGGAGGAGGAGGAGGAGGAGGATGAGGAGGGGGAGGGAGGGGAGACTTACCATGGCAGCAAAGGTGTTAGCAACAGGCCCCACTGTCATCTGACCATCCATCCCATGCAGTATGCACCTAGGAGGAGGAGGAGGAAGAGGAGGAGGAGGAGGAAGAGGAGGAGGAGGGGGGAAACAACAGCTATTGATTTAACAGTGACGTTCCTGGTGCAATTTTCCTGCTGTATCTCCTAACCTGGATTCAGAAGCAACATTACCTTCCATGTCGCACAATCAGAAAAGGCCCTTCCAAGAGACTTCTTAGAAGACAGGCTCCTGATCTTTCTTCCTCTTTCCTCACCCCTTTCCACTGGCACCCTGTATTTGTCAGAGTTCTCTCAAAAAACAGAATATGGGGATTTGTTATATTGGCTTACAGGATAGAGTCTGAATAGTCCAACAATGACTGCATCACACTGGTGAGGCTGAGAATCTGGTAGTTGCTCAGTTCACAAGGCTGGATGTCTCAGGAGTCCCAATCCGGCACTGAAGGCCTGGAGGATTCCTCGAGATCTGCTAGTCTTCAGTCTACATTCAAATCCAAAGAAGTTGGTTCTACTATCAGCAAAGGAATGCCACAGCAACAAGATGAACTCTCCAGTGAGAGAGAAGGCAAGCAGGCAAAGTGAAAGCTCCCTTCTGCCATGGCCTTTTACATGGGCTGCCAGCAGATGGTAATGCCCACATTTAGGGTGGGTCTTCCAGCTTCAAATAATCTGGTCAAGAAAGTATTTATTGTTTCAGTTAATTCCAGATCCAGTCAAATTGCACCAAGATTAGCCATTATGCACCCCTATTCCAAAGGTGCAACTATTCCTTGTAAGACATAATACTGGCTTCATATGCCCTTAAATGCCATGGAGTATACTCATTTTTTGTTGTTTTTTTATGAGCAGATGGATCTAAGGTTCAAGATGTTGCAAAGAGTCCAAGTTGTCCTTTTTCCTCTCACTATCCTGCAGCTCTCAAGGCTGACCCAGTTTGGGGAGAGTGAGTAATCAAAGGTGGAAGATTGAAGTCCCATTTGGTGGCACTACTGAGCACTGAAGGGAAACTGAAAAGTAAAGAGGAAAGAATTTGAGAAAGAGAAAATTATCAAATCACCGTAACTGCTCATGCAGAAATATGTCCCTAAATGTGCTGAGTCGTCTCTCACAGGAAGTCAACCATGGAGTAAATCTCTGCCTAGATTTCAAGTTGTTCTTAGAAGGTACAAATGCTCAATAAACTCAATAGCTATCCAAGGTCTTAGAAAACAGAACTGATATTAGAGCCATAGTTCAGAGAAAGTGAATCAGTTCGATAAAGTAAAACACACACACACACACACACACACACACACAGAGAGAGAGAGAGACTCAGATTCTGATTTTCCAAATGCCTGGTATCTGATACCATGTTATACAACCTACAAAGAAACATGAAAGCCTGAAAAATTCCCAGAGGAATAAACTGTAGCAGAAAGCAACTCTAAGGTGACTCAGATGCGATTATCTGACGACTTTAAAGCAGTTATAATAACAGAATAAAGTAAAGATAAATACACTGGAAAAAGATAGGAAGATATAAAGTTTCACCAGGGAATTAGAAGCTATAAAATAGATCAAATAGAAAGTTTAGAGTTGTATAATACAGTATATGGTATAAAATTCAATGGGTCAATTCAACAACGTGATGGAGAAGAGAAATGAAAAATAAATCAATTAAATTGACAATAGGTTAGTAGAAATTCATGAGAAGAATTCTTAAAAGACTGGATATTGTATCAGATAACTGTAATCCTAGCATTTGGGTGATGGAGGCAGGAGAATCAGGAGTTCAACTTCATCCTCAGCTATGTAGTGAGTTTGAGGCCAGCCTGGGCTATATGAAGTCCTATCTCAGAAAACCAAAGGAGCAGAGAAAAGGAATTGTTATAAAATTGAAATATTTTTTGAGACAGATTCTTACTATGTAGTCCTGGCTGGCCTGGAACTTGCTGTGTAGAACAATCTGGCTTTAAACTTACAGCGATCTACCTGTCTCTGCCTCCTAAGTGCTGTGATTAAAGGCATGCTGTGTTAGGCCCAGCTGAATTTTTTCCATTTTAAGGAACACAGCCTTTTGTACCACTTAAAAATGATGTGGGATACATGAAATTAGTGTTCCAGATGAAGAGAAGAAAGAACTTGGTACAGAAAATACATTTGAAGATATAAAGACTGAATAATTTTCATACTTGTTGGTATACAAAAAAGTTTACCAAGCTGCAGCCTGGATGAACTAGGAGACACATATGCCCAGAAGTATCACATCAAAATGAGACTGAAAAACAGTAAAGAAAGGAAAGTGCTTAAAAGCAACCAGATGTTCCCCTCAGTGCCACACCAGTGAATGCCTTTTATAATGGCCTCATGGAAGTCAGTATCAACAATGTACAGTTGCATCTGGATGAAGCCATTTCTAAACATACCTACATTAGAGTGAAGTCCTGCCCATCAATTGAGAAAAGCCAAGAGAATCTTTAGTCTATCTTCTCTGCTGGTAACATCTTTTTACTTGTCATTATGCTTCTGTTTCTGTTAATAACTGGCAGGTTTTACCTGAGATTGTGTTGTCTATGACTATTATGTGGTACTTCGACTTTCTTGGGATTTTTATTATATAAGTCACATTTTTTAAAGTCTTGCTTCTATTGTTGTCTAGAAATTATATAATGAAACATGAAAAACTTGGGGGAAAAAAAGCAATCGGCAAAAAGCCAATGTGGTGCACAAAGTAAATACCCCGAAGCACAACAATCAATTCTAATGGATACAGGTTTCCTATGCGAAATCACTGCTAATGTTAATCCAAACTCTTGAGATTGAGTAATCTCTGAAATAAAAGGGTGTATTGCCTCTTTAGAGATGCTCCTCAGTAAAAGGGCCAGTTCTAGACAAGTTTTCACACTCCCCACAGCAGGACTAAAGAGCAGTTTAAAAAAATGTCCACTAGATCTACAGGTAAAAGTATTTTTATAATGAAAATTCAGGGAAGGAATACATTATTCCTTTTTGTATCTTATTTATATATATTTATATTGAACCCATATTGGCTCTAAATGAGAGAGATGGAATTATAACAGCTATAAGAGATTTGGGATAGTCCACAGAAGGAATTGCTATTTCTAGACTGGTTGCTTTAACAGTCCAGAAGTTTCTGTGTAAACCAGGCAAAATAGCCCATATGAGATTTAAATCAAGATATCAGTATATAATCAAATATGTGATAAGTTCTTTTGTTGATTAATTTTGCTTATCTCTTTCCCACTCTGCATTCCAGCACTTGTAAGTAAATTTAGGACATCCCAGAATTTCTTTTTCTCACCATGGAGGCCAGAAAATAATAGAACAACATTTTCAAGAGCTGAAAGCAAAAGACTGTCAGTCTATAACTCTATATTCAGTGATCCTATGTTTTGTAATTAGATATTAAAAATCATGTTTATCCTACACTTCTTACACCAAACGTGTGGTAGTTTGTCTCCAAAAACCAAGCAAACAGCTAATACTGCAGTGCTGCATGAACACCAGCAAGATACCCTCTAATTCAATTTAACTCAAGTATTTTCACATCTCAAAGGTTGAGGGTTCAATTGCTCAAGATTGTTCCCCACATCAGATCCCAGTCAACATCCAGGCCTCTAGAACTTCTGACCCAGTCATGGAGTACTGCAGTTATTAAAACCCCCTTCTTGGTTTGGTTAATTTTCTACAAGAAATGAACAAACCTGGAAATTCATTCTAAAGTATACAAGGATATAGATGACAAGATGCATAAGGTGGGGTACAGGCAAAGGACATGGGGCTTCTGTGCCCCCACCATGTGTTTCTTCCTCTCTGTTCAGTATCCAGTTCATCCAGATGGTGTTCTTTGGGGGCTTTATGGAGATTTTCACATTCAGGCATGCTGTATTAAACCAATAGCCAATATGCTCAATTTGGTTGACAGCCTTTTACATCACCCCTAAGGTTGGAGTTAAGGGTGCAAAGTCTAAACCCTCCACTCCTGCTTTGGTGTTTCCACTTTGAAGCCAACTTCCAAGAGGCAGAAGCCTGCCATCAGTAACTCACTACCATTCAGAAAGACGCTTATGACTTTGGAAACTACAAGAATTTTAGGATTATGTGCCAGGAAACAAGAAGTCCAAATATATATTTCAAAATATCACACAGATCTATTCAGCAATAAAGGGAACGTGAAGAAATTATAGGATGAAAGAAATCCAAAGGAACTCATTACCAACTGACAAGCTTTGAAATCAATGCTAAAGAAAGCACACATGGAAGGAGAATGCATCAGAGAGAAACTTGGCATTTTAAGAACGAGAAAGAACAATAGGAACTTTAAGTATCTGAATTTGTGTAACAGGCCAATTCTCTCCCTTTGAATTCATTAAAACATATACTTCAGTTACATAATAACCAATAATCTATTAAAAAGACCCCAAGGAAAAGTTAAGGTCTGAGGGCTTAACTGCTAAATTCTACCAAAAATTTAAAGAACAATGTAATAACAATCTTTCTTAAACTCTTCCGAAAACTGAGAAGTCAGAATACTTCTAAATTCATTGCAAGGTCATTTTTTACCCAAGTACTGAAGGCAGATAATGACACAAGAAAAGGAAATCATAAGCCAGTGGCTTTAATGAACATAGATGCAGACATCATCAAAATACAAATGTTACTTTTGTGTCCCTGTCACAGAACACCTGACAGAAGATTGTGGAAGAAAACATTTATTGTGATTTCCAGAGGATTTCAGCCCATCATGTCTAGGAAGGCACCGTGGCAGGAGCAGCTGTCTACAGTGATGAGACTATGAGGCTGCTGTGTGTTCACATAGTGGCAGGCAGGAAGCAGTCACTCTCACCTTCAAGGCCACAGTGATCTACTTCTGTCAGCTATGTCCCACATTCTGAAGATTCCACATTCTCCAAAAATAGTGCTACAAGCTGGGAACCAGGTATTCAAGCACATGAGTCTGTGGGAGACATTCAATTCAAACCATAATAAATGAAACACAAATCCCTATGATAATCTTAATGGATACTGAAAAAGTATTTGACACAATGCAGGATAAAACCTCTCAAACAAATTAGTTATAGGAGAAATCTATCACAACACAGTAAAGGCCAAATATAATAAAACCACAGGTGATATACACAATGACAAAAGATGAATTCTTTCCCTCTAAGATTAGGAACAATACAAGGGTGCTATTCTTACCATTTGTGTTCAGTATAATACTGGAAATCTTGGGCTAAGTGATGAAGGGAGAGAAAAAAATGAAATGCACTAAAATAGAAAGGAAGAAGCCAAACTGTCTCTGCTTGCAGATGCCATGATCTTATATGTAGAAAACCCCAAAGACTCCACCGAAAAGCCGCTGTTAGAGCTATTAAATCAACCCAAAAAAATTGCAGGATTAAAGGCAACACACAAAATCATTAGCATTTCCATACACTAAAAGTAACCTGTCTGAAAAACTAGTAAACAGTATCTTATTTATAATACTGCAAAAATATTTAGAAATAAACTTAATCAAAGAGAAAGTTCTACACACTGAAAACTATAGAACTTGGATGGGAGATGTGGAAGACAAATAAATGTAGATGTTCCATGTTCATGGACTGGAAAAATTCATATTAAAATATTGAAATGTTAATATGACCCAATGTGATCCGCAGATTTAATCCCTCTGAAAATTCTAGTGTCAGTTTTTACATAAATTTTAAAAACCAATCATAAGCAAATTATAAGCAAAATCATAAACAAAATTAGTGAATTTGAAGTTGTAATAATACCTGAGTTTAAAATATACTGCAAAGCTATGGAAATCAAAACCCCATGAATATGACAAGGAAATAGACACATAGATCAATGGAACAGAAGATTGAGCCCAAGGATAAACGCACTCATTTATGGTCAACTGATATTGAACAACAATGCCAAGACACATGATGGAAAAAAGACAGTCTGTTCTATAAGTGATACGGTAACAACTACACATCAATATTTACAAAAATAAAATAAAATCTAAGATCACATAGAAATATGAAAATCAACTCAAAACAGATTAAAGACTTAAATGTGAGACCCGAAACTATGGAACTACCAAAATAAAACATAAGGTTGATCTGGGGGACACTTTTCCTTTAATACAAATCCCAAAACACAGGAAACAAAAGCTGTAGATAAGTGAAATTATATCAAATTACAAAGCTTCTACACAGCCATGAAAAAGACAACACAATGAAATGACAACCTGAGGCCAGACATGGTGGCACATGCAGTCCTAGGTCTTGGGAGGTAGAGACATAAGGATCAGGCATTCTAGGTCGTAAGGAGTTAAAGGCAAGCATGGGCTATGTATATAAGATCATGTCAAAAGGGGAAGGACTATAAAATAGGAAAAATTAACAAGCCATATACCTGCTAAGAGCTTAACAAAAATAAAAAAATAAAAAAAGAGAGAGATGGCTCAACAGTTAAAAGCCCTGGCTGTTCTTTCAAAGGACCCAGGTTTGGTTCCCAGCATCAGCATAGTAGTTACCAACTGTCAGAAACCCCAGTTCCAAGGGATCTGTGGCCTTTTACTTGCTTCCATGTGTATTGAACACACAGGTGTACTTACATATATGTAAGCAAAACACTCATACCCAAAATAAAAATAAAATAAAGGTTCACATAAAAGCCAGGTGTGGTAGCATGCACCTTTAATCCCAGCACTTGGGAGGCAGAGAAAGGGAGGTCTCTGTGAGTTTGAGGGTAGTCTACATAGTGAGTTCCAGATCAGCTAAGGCTACATAGTGAAACCCCATCTCAAAACAAATAAACACATATCTGGAGAGGAGACATGGCTTAGTGGACAGGAATGCCTACTGCACAAGCATGAGGACCTAAGTTTGGATCCCAGCATTCATATAGGAGACAGTCAGACATGGCCATGTAGGCAACTGTAACATTAGCACTGTGGTGTGTGAAGACAGGAGAATCACTGGGGTTTGCAACCAGTTAGATTAGCTCCAGGTTTAATGAAAAACCCTGTCTCAAAGGAGTAAGGCAGAGAGGGATAAAGCAGGACACCTGATGTTCTCCTCTGGCACCACATATGCATAGGTACATATACCCCATACACACATGTGCATACACCACATGAACATAACACTCACACAGATACATACATACATACATACACACAAAAGAAAAGTAAATTTATAAGTAACTCAAACTACTCAATATCAGGAAAACAAATAACCTGATTTCAAAATGGGCAAATTGATCCTAGTAGACTTGTCTCAAAAGACATAAAAATCACACAAAAAATGTATAAAAATGCTAAGTACCACTAGTCACCATAGAAGTGCAAATTAAAACCACAGCAAAATACCTTCTTACCTCTGTTATAATGGCTATTCTCAAAAAGTCAGGGCCAGTCCCATAAACTTGATGATCTGAGTTCTATCCTCAAATCTAAAAATGGAAGGAGAGAATTGAGTCTGAAAAATTGTCTTCTGATCTCCAGACATGCATACATCTACTGCCCCCCCCCACATTATACAGACACACATACAAAAAATAATAAATAAAATTGAGTTTTGAAAGTCAAAAGTGTTGGAGAAGACATGGAGAAAGAAAGCTTATGAACTGGTGGGTTTGTAAATGAGTATCTCTATCATGAAAAATCAGTATGATGAGTTGCCAACAAATTCCAAACAGGAGTGTCCTATGATCTAGCAATCCTACTGCTGGGTATACATGCAAAGGAAATGAAGTCCTTGCCAGGAGAGATACTTGCATTCCCATGTTCACCGTAGCATTATTAACAATAGCCAAGATATGGAACCAACCTAGATATCTGTCAAGGTCAAGGGGTAAATGGATATATTAAAGTGCTACACTGCACAATGGGATGCTTTTCAGGCTTTGAAAAGAAGGAAGTACTGGAGAGATGGATCAGCAGTTAAGAACACTGACTGCTCTTGCAGAGGACCTGGGTTAGGTTCCCAGCAACAACATGGCAGCTAACAACCATCTGTAACTCCTGTTCCAGGAAATCTGACACCCTTTTCTGACCTCTGTGGATATTGTACAACACAGGTGCACTTACATACATGCAGGTAGCACACTCACGCACATAAATAAAAATAAAATGTTTTTAAAGAGAAAGTCTTCTCATTTGCAACAGTATGGAAGACAGGTAAAATAAACCAGGCACAGAAAAATATCACATGAGCTTACCTATATGTCACTGGAAAACTTGAACCAGTAAATTAGAGAAAATAATGGTTAGCAGGGACCAGGGAGTGGAGAGTCAGTCAAGAGAGATGCTTGTCAAAGAACGTAAAATTTCCTTTACATAGGAGGACCAATCCAAAGAGACCTATTTGACAACATGGTAACAGTAGTTAATGACAAGGTATGGAATTCTTGTAAAATACTAAGAAAGAAGATTTGAGACATTCTTACCTCAATAAGTATTTGAGGTAATACATATGCAAATTAGATCAATTTGGCCATTCCACTGTGTATGTATTTTTCAAAACATATTTTACTTGATTAAATATATGAAATTTTCTGTCCATTCAAAAGAAAATTTAAAAATAACAAAACATTCATGTACATAATGCAAAAATGAAAAATTATAACATTTTCTGGTGGAGTTTTTATTTATGTTGACATTTGCAAAAATCTATACAGTGGCAAGGTTTCTACATTCCATTAAAAGTGGTTAAATATTAATTCTAAGATGGATAGGAAAAGGTGAATAAGAATATTGTATCCTTTGAGCAACCACTGCAAAAATATAGAGATAATTCAAAAACTCAAAAAATAAAAACATAAACAAACCTTAATTCATGCAATATTCACTGATTGATAAATTCATCATAGTAAAGACATTTATTCTTCCTAAATTGATGTGGAGATTTAGTATGATTATAATATAAAGAATAGAATTTTGTGGGAAAAATATACTCTCACATTCACATAGGTAAATAGATAAATTTGAAAGGTAGCGGGGGAGACAGTGCCCAACTGTAGGGTTTGTTATAAAGCTATGAATCATAAGACTGTGCTATTGGGAAAAGGATAGACATAGATCCAATGAGTAAACAAGCTAGATATTTATTTACCTCACTACGTCATGCCTATGTAGGCATGACGTAGTGAGTTATGAAAATAAAACCGAGGAATTAGGTGGGGGAAAAGAATTTTATCAACAAATGTTTTAACAATTAAAAACATGTGTTTATATGTATTTTTTTAAAAACCTTAAACCAATAGCTCAGATTTATTTTCCAAAATAAATTTAAATGGATCATAAGTAATTTATAAAATGTCAAGCTCCAAAACTTTAGAAGAAAGCAGACGGTAAAATCTTCACACAAAATGTGTTAGGCAACGAAATCTAAACTATAATATCAAGGACACAATTCACAAATGAAAAAATATTATAGATCAAACTTCAGGAAGATAAAAAATTGGGGGAAAGGTGGTCAAAAACATTCTTAAGAAAAGTGACAAGAATTATTTGCCAGTTAAAATTTTGAGCAACCAGTCTTATCTAGAATATATATAAAGAATATGTATAATTCCCGTGACACAAAAATAAGAAATCAAACCACCTAATTTTTTTTTTTAAGGCAAACGTTTTGACCAGATATTTGATGTAACAAAATGTATCGGCTGGGCGTGGCGGTGCATGCCTTTAATCCCAGCACTCAGGAGGCAGAGGCACAGGAATCTCTCTGTGATGGAGGCCTGCCTGATCTACACAGTGATTTCCAGTCCAGCTGGGGCTACAAGGAGACCCTGTCTCAAGGAAAAGAAGAAAACAGTAAAGAAAAGGAAAAGAAAGACAGTGAGAGGGGGGAGGGAGGAAGGAAGGAAGGAAGGAAGGAAGGAAGGAAGGAAGGAAGGAAGGAAGGAAGGAAGGAAAATACACAAATATGAATATATAAATGGGTAAAATCACACAAACAGATCTTCAACATCATTAGACTTCAGATAAATGCAAATCAAATCCTTCATGAGAAGCTATAATAATACAAACTAGAATAGGTCAAACATTAATTAATTGATAATACCAAGTAATGGTGAAGATGCAGAGCAATTAAAACTCTCACAAATGCTGATGGAAATGTAAAATGGTACACTTACTTCATAAAACAATGTGACAGTTTCTTTTTGTATTTGTTATTTTTATTTTATGTGTATAAGTGTATTGCCTGCATGTAGGTTGGTACACCCCTATCATGCAGTACCTGCAGAGGTCAGAAGAAGGCATCTGATCTCCTGGAACTGGAGTTACAAATGGTTGTTAGCCACTATGTGGAAGCTGGGAATTGAACCGGGTTCTCTGCAAGAGCAACCAGTGCTCTTAACCTCTGAGTCAGCTCACCATCCCCAAGAGAGTTTCTTATTCAGATAAATATACAATGACCATGTGGCCTGATAATCAGATTCATATTCATGTACCCTAGAAAAATTGAAGCTTACAATTACACACAAAATCTGTACCTGAATGTTTGTCACCTTATTCAGAGCTGCTGAAAGTTAGAATCAAACTGAAGCTGACAAATAGACAGATTGAGGTCCATTTACAATGGAATACTACTAAGAAATGAAAAGGAAGTAATCATCAATGTGCAAACAATTTGATGAGTCTAAGCGAGAGAATCTGGCCTCCAAAGGTTGGGTCCTGCTTGATTTTAATTAGATGACTCTCAGGGAAAGGCAAACTTTAGGGCCAACAAAAAATAAGTGGGTGCCATGAATAGGAGCTGGGAAGATGATTTGACTACCAAGGGGCATTGTCGGTCGTGGTTTTATTATAATTGATAGGCATTTTGTACATTTGTTAAACATCATAGAGCTGCCCCAAGAGTTCATGAACAGCTTGCTTAGTTTTCAGTGACACTACAATCTCTTCAAGGGTGGTGTCTCTTATTTTTACCTCAGACAAACCCAACAACACTGAAGATCATGCTAAGCAAAATTAGATGTATCTCTTTTTAAATTCTGAATACAGAGCCATATGAAAATGGAAACAATTAAATACATATAAACATTTTAGCAGTGTAATCAAGAAAATCCTATCAAGTAAAATTTATAATAAAGTTAATTTAACATGCATTACTATTATGAATCATTACTGCTGGTCACATGGTATGCAGTACATTTAAATGGCTGTAATTAGTATTGCTTTTACAGTCAAACCATTTAAATTTTTCCTCTCCTATCTGTAACTGCTGCCAACGTTTTTAATCCAGATGTACATCATGTGCAAAAGTCTTTTACTCATAGATGTCTTGCAAAAATATGCATATAATTGGCTCACAAAAGTCAAATACAATTCATATTTGAGGGCATGAGTAACAAGAGAAAAAATTGGCTGGACGTAGAAGACAATTGAAGCCTGGATCTATGCAAAGTAAATGCTGGACTCAGGAGAAAACACTCAAAATATAAGGTTTCTACTAACCCACAATGATTTCCTACATACCTACCCCATACTTTGCATACCTTACAGTAGGGGACTCAAAATTTCAGGGAATACGATTGCAACAATTTCAGACCTGTAACTCACAAAAAGTTGTACATTAGAGTAAGAACAGTGAAGTGCATGAAATGACAGAGGCAACTTTTGTGCATTCTGAAGTACCAAGTGAAATCAAAGATAATATGTAGCAAATTTGGGCATGATAACAAAATATGATGGTAGAAAAGATAGTTTTATTTCTATTAAAAACTCAAAGACTCTGGGAGGTGGTGACTGAATCGAACAACAATTAGAGACAAGGCCAGGGACTTCAGGTTGGGCAACAGGGACCCATAGCACTGAAATCAACAAAAGGTGGGATAGGTTTGGGAAGAAATAAATAAATAGTCAAAGACTAGAGTGAAGTCACCAATGAAGGTCTAGTATGAATGTTTGACAATGAGACGTTAAAGCACTGATGTGAATATAGTGAGGAGCCATCACAGGCTGGAATGGGCAACTTGCATGCTCAGGGCATCATCCTCCAAGTGAATCATGTAGCAACGTGGCAAAATTCTAAGAGACTAGAAGACTAAAGATAAAGAGACCATTTGGAAAGCCAGCAAAGTATTTCAAGATAGACGGAAGAAACCTTAACTAGTCTTTGAGTGTGGACAGGAAGAAAGCATGAGAAGTAGGGCAGCCATAGAGTTCCGGGTTCTGTGCCTGGTTGTCTTTTGTTTGATGAAGTGTCTAAGATATTGTCAGGACACCAAGGCTAAGTGATAGAGACTTGTGATGTCATCAGGTGTGAGCTGACACTGGAACAGACACTGAAAAGATGAGTTTGGTAGGGACAGGTTAAGTTGGAGACATGAATCCAATGGAAATGCAGTCTGAAACACACCATGGATGTTAGTGACTTGCCAAGTGTGGAAAAGCTAAAGTTGTTCTTTTTTAATGTGGCAATAGAACGGAGCATCAAAAAAATGGATGGAGAAGCCACGTTGGACACAAACTGAGCAAGGCCTGGATAGGTGGGATATGCAGAACAAGTTCACTAGAAAGCTAAGGGAGAAAAAGCCACACTGAACCCTGCATGATGCCGGTACTTACACTTTACAGGTCCATGAGAGACAAATTTCAGGTCAATGAAGACAGAATGAGAGATGAGAAAACAAACCACACAGTGAGAAAAGTTTAGGAGATTTAAACACCATGCATGAAAAGCTTTACTAAACCATTGTTCGATATCAAAGAATTATAGGCTGGGAAGATATCTCAGTTGTAAAGTGCTTGCCTTGCAAGCATAAGAAACCTGAGTAATTCCATTCCCTAAAAATAAAAAGGAGGAGGAGGAGGAGGAGGAGGAGGAGGAGGAGGAGGAGGAGGAGGAGGAGGAGGAAGAGGAGAAGAGGAGGAGGAGGAGGAGGAGAAGGAGGAGAAGAGGAGGAGGAGGAGAGGAAGAGGAAGAGGAAGAGGAGGAGGAGGAGGAGGAGGCCAGTGTGGAGGTACATGTTTATAATCTTGTAATCCCAGAGCTGAGGATTTGGAGACAGGTAGATCCATGAGATTTGCTGGCAAGCTGGCCTAAGCTACTTGTTAGGCCAGTAAGAGAACCTGACTCAAAGGAAATTTGAGCAGCACCTGAGGAGTAATGCCCAAAGTTGGCCTCTGGCCTTCGTGCACAAGTGCATGCACAGGTGCACCAGCATACACGCAATGATGGACACTCTTGCACATGTATACACACACTTTAAGGAATGAAAATATCTATCCATGGTTTCTTTGCTACCAGTATAGCACCATTAAATTGACACTGCGACTATAACTAGACACAGAGGGTCAGGGAATCATTGAGAGAGTCTCTCTCTTTCCTGACAATTTTCTGTCTTCTAGGGCAAAATGACAAAAATGGAACATGAGCAGGGCTTGTTGCCAGCTGGGACTGATTTCTTCACACCACAGTGAGGCTACAGTGTGGTACTGGCAAGCTTGTGTTTGAGCTCCCTCCATAACTCATTGCTCAGCCACGTGTAAGTAACGGGTACCAGATTTTCTTCCTCAGATAACAGGTTCCCTTGTTACCTTTCAAGAGACATTACTACACCATTCATAACTGATTCCTTGGAAAATCTGGGAGCAACATTTTGAGACAGATTCTCCAGATTTGGCATGTTGGACTTAAGATTGCAGGGCATTCTTTGTTTGCTATGACCTCCCTGGTCAATTGAAGTCATCATTGCCGTGGGAATTATGGGGTAGAAAATTCTCTGTAGGCTCATGTTTCAGTTTTTCGGTGGTCACACATGATGATAGGCCTGTGGGATAAAATATGACACTTCACATCCAAGAAAACAAATCACAAAGATGGTGCCTTTCTTATGCTGTACCAAGGCTTCCTTCAGGACCTGACCACTCCAAGACGTAAAATACCCTCTTGGAAACAGGCTAAGTGGGTTGTTCAGATTTGTGTTTTTGTTTCATTTTCCTGCAGTTTTATTCTACAGCTGTAGAAATGTGGCTTGAGGGTATTGGACACATGCTAAATAATAATCAGACTGAGAAAAAGAAATGGATTTGCCAGCATAGTGGGTATAAAGTAAACAGGCTTAATTATTGATTCTCACTCCTGCCTTGTTCACACCTCGGTTCACATTCGAATAACTTAAGGAAGAAAACAGTTCAGAATCTAGGAAAGCAAAAATTATTCTGAGGCTGTTCGTGTGTCAATTCTGCCTTCTCTTTAATTCAGAGACATAGTTCTAAGCCATTGTAGTAGATCAATAAAGAAAATGCAGGACGTGAACTTACCAATATATGGTCGAACTACTGAAGTTTGAGCTTGCCAGATGGAAGCAGGGTGAAATCACAGGGCCTGGCCCATGGAAAGGTCTGAACCACTTCTCTATTGGATTTTACCTGGTTTCAGTTTAGAAATTGCTTTTAATGACCAATAAGAAAACCTCAAGGAAATTTTTGAGGTGGTAGAACAATTCCTACTTTGGCTTTTAGTAACAGTGAGTTTTGAATCTCTTTTTAGCTATTCGCTAATGGTACCACATTAAAAATTGAAGCCTTTCCAATTTCTAGGACTAGTTTCAAACAGTCTCATGATGTGTAAGGGTCAAATCCAATCAGTGGATTTGGATGGAGAGACATATATGATACACATTATTTTCTTACTGCTTTCAACAAGAAATAGTGAACGTGGGATTTTCAGTGAAAAAAATAAAAGCTTTATTTAAAAAATCCTTGAACTATAAGAATAACAGGGACATGTTTGTAATTGTTCCACGGTCTTGGCTTCCAAGATGTTTCTACAGACAAAGAGTGAAGCAGAGAACTGAGGCAATTATATATGCAGTCTGGATGTCAGTTGGGTCATCCCGCCCCTTGAGGCTTACATAAAATTAACGTCAGCTGACACATACATCTTTAATAAGAAGTCCAATATCCTCTCTAAGAGTTTTTCACACATCTAAAATGCACCTTTTCATGCTTATCTGTATTTTTAATGATCTTGTCTCATTGAACTTACACATCCTCTCCAGTGACTGTTCTCTTCTTAGCTAATAATGACAACTTGGAGAACAGCACAGCCCTTCTCCCTCTGTTTCCTAAAACTCTGTTCTGTACATCGAATGGCTAGTATATCACAGCAATAGGCACACATAATATTAAAATTAAATATATTACACATATGTGTTCCTAAAACTCCTTCAATCATTCTGACCAAAGAAAATTCTTCTTGTCAACCCATTCTTCTGGGAAGACTCTCCATACATTCTGGAACCTCTCTTGTGTTGTTGAGCCCTCTCTCCTCTTAGAAGCTTCTTGCTCATCTTTCTTTTGCTTCCCCAAGTTAAGGTTAACTTTCACACAAGGGAACTTCTCTCTCTCATTTCCTCACTTGAAGATGAAGAGGCTAAGTAATGTGTTTTGCTAAACAAAAAATGAGCCTGTTTGGAAAGAATTATGACAGTCCCTTAGAGGATGAATGTGTAGTTGTCTACAGTGCTGTTTTACAATTATTTTTCTATGCTAAAAATAGAAAAATCTGGCAAAAATCTCAAGAATAGCTAATTGACTAGATATCTTAGAGCACAGATTAAGGTAATCTGAATTACCATCTGGTGTTCTAACTGTAGTTGCACATTGTGTGCTATGCCCAGTCTCACATAATTTACTGTGGTAACTTGACCCATGAAAAGGTTATTTTGTCTGATGTGGGCGTCTGTTGAATATAAATCACTAAACTTAATCTTTTCTCCAACAGTACACAAATTAAAAAACTATTTTTTTTACCTGTAACAGGAAGCAAAATTTAATTTGCTTGAGAAAAATAATGTTTCATTATACTAGTCCTATAAAGTTATGATCATATTAGGTTACTAAGCCTTGAGGGGTATTCTCTCCCCATCCCAGCCTTAGTCCCTAAGGTACAACAACTAGGTAACAAATCATAAAATTTCAGTATGAGGAGCTCTTAACAGGTATCAGATCTCACCTTCCAGGGGAGTCCTTATAACATCTGTTAAGGGGTATAATAAAATGTCAGGTGTCCATTTAGAGAACATGAATTACTAGAAACTAGTTGTATGTAAGTGTCCTAGTTAGCTTTCTGTTGCTGTGGTATAAGACTGACCAAAAACAACTTGGGGAGGACAAGGTTTATTTGGTTACACATTCCAATAACAATAGTTCATTACAGAAGGAAGCCGGGACAGTAACTCAGGGAGGCAAGAGCTGAAGTACAACCACAGAGAAATGCTGCTCACTGGCTTGCTTTTCTGCTCTGTGCTCAGCCTGCTTTCTTATTTGACTCCAGACCACCTGCCCAGGGATGGCACCACACAGTAGGCTGAGCCCTCCCACATCCCTCAAGTCAAGAAAATGCATCACAGACATGCCTACAAGCCAGTCCAAGAGAGGAAGTTCACCAGCTGAGATTCCGTCTTCCCAGGTATGTCAAGTGGACAACTGAAACCAAGTGTAACAATAAATGTTCAGGCAGTGTATTATTTTTCCCATAAAAACTTAACAAATGAAGAATCAAATCCTTCCCTGTCTCCCCTGACCTCCTAACTGAAATGAGGATTGCCGCTTTGGTCTTCCGCTATTGGCACATTCCTACTTCCTGAGGGTAGACAGACCATCTATTTTTCTCTTCCATGTGAAATCATTTTGGCTACTATGAGGCTTTCCCTTTTACTCTTCCGTTCAGGGCATATTTCTAACCTTAACTCTTTTCATTCTACAATTCTGTTTTCTTTTTTTTTTTTTCTTAGTATTCACAATGAAAAGAAAAATTTGAGGCTTCAAATTGTATCTAAAAAGCAGAATATAGTGGGGATCACTTCTACTTGTATCCATAACTCAATTAGTGGCACAATACAAATTGACACCACCCCACACTATCAGCATTACACTGCAGCTGAAGTCATACACTCACACAGATTTTCTCTTTTACTTTATTAAGTCATACTTCTCTTATCCTGAATATCATGAAGATCTTTGTAATTTTTCTTGTAATTGAAGGATTGATTTAATCTGTTTTCTGTTGCTATAGCAGAATATCTGAAAGTAGATCATTGAAGAAAAGAAGTTCTGGGAACTGGAAACCCCACGATTAGGCAGCCCCATCTGGTAAGGGCCATGTGGTATTCAAGAAATGATTGAAGCCAAAGGGCACATGGGGTCCATGTAGAGGCGTGAAACACCAGGGTAGCCTTGCTTTGTAACAGCCCTCTTTCACAGTAATGAATTTAGTGTGCACAAAAGGAGACCAATTTTCCTCTCATGAAGAGTATTTGAAGTGAATTTTAATTTTGAAAGATTACAAAAAAAAATATGCGGTTGGCAAGATGTTTCTGTGGTTAAAGTACTTGCCATGCAGTCTTGAAGACCAGAGTTCAAGTCTCCAGCACTGATTTAAATGCTGCGTGGATATGGTCGCCCAACTAATTCCAGTACTCAGAAGGCATAGACAAAGAAAGAAGGAGATCAAGAGAGGGGCATAACTGGAGACAGGTATTACCAGGTATTTTAACTGAGGGCAGGGGGAGGTTTAGACTAGGAGGGAGAGATGAGAGATAAATAATGTTTAGGGAGTGTAAAAACCAGAGAGAAATATATTAGTTCAAAATCCTACGGAAAAAATACACATATAATAACTGTACATGAGTGCACGTGTATAGCTGAAGGCTATCTAACAAGAAACACAGTGGCACACAGGAGAAACCTCCCTTCGAGTCGTTGGTCAGGGTAGTCCAAGAGACTCCCAAAATTGCACAGACTATTTCCACAGCCCTTGATTACCTCCCAGAGCCTGAAGGTAAGATGCCATTGCTGAAGACAGGACATACTTCTGACACAGAACTTAGAGCAATGGAGCTAGAACTGACCTGGAAGCCTTCTCTCTGAAGACTACCTCTCACAGTTTTAGAGGATAGTATGCAAGCTGCTAAGGGAGAAAATAAAGCAATGGCTCAACTCCAGCTTTAAAGTCTAATAACCATAACAATGACTGGCACAGCAAAACTTATCAGTGCAGTAGTAGCACTTTTATCTTGGGGGTAATCAATAGCTATCTAATTAGAATTAAACCATGCTAAATGGGAAGGAATTTATGGTGGCACTATAAACACAACTGAATACACATGACTGGAGAGGTCATAGGTCTTAGAGAAAACCCTGCCTCTGTCATATTCCTAGACAAATATAATTCCTTACTGTATGCTAAATACTGATCCTTATATTTACGGACAAGTATACCAGTCAGCACCCATCAAAGAAGCTTCTTTTTGCAAGGAATGGAGACTATTACAGAGTTTCACAATTGGTCACAGGCAGAGAATAAGTGTTTGCGAGATGCCCAGCCCTAAGTGACACATCTACAATGGAACCTCTACACCTAAAGCTCACAGAACATAGAGGAACAGGGGGTAGAGGGAATAATAAAGCATCACCCAGCTTTCACTAGCAACAAAGGGTGATGAGCACAGAAAGCCACAACTGGCCAAAGTGTAGAACATAGGAAACTGTAGAGTGTGTGTCCCTGGATAGGACCCCTATATTAAACTTCACCCACCATAAGCTCAGTGATCATTGCAGAAGAGGAGACTGAAAGATTTTGAGAGCCAGGGGTGATGCATGACCATAAGGAAACAGTCTTCCATGCTTCTGGGAACTTGCTCATGTGAACTTACGGCAATGGTAATGGCATACACAAGACCCATCAGACAAAATCAATCAGACAAAAATTCAGTATAGAACTAGGAAGAGGCCCCAACCTTAGCCAAGGAACTATTGACAGCTGATCACTGCTGGATGAGGGAGAGTTGATTTTCTTTAAGAGGGGGACTCTAGATAGGCTGAACAGGCTCCACTGGATGAATCACACCAAGGGACATCTAGTTACATAAACTTGACTCAATATGTCTTAACATATATGACAGAATGCATGAAATCTGTGGGAAAAGCTATTGGGGGTGCAGATATGGGAGGGGATCTAAATATGATTAAAGTATATTGTATAAAATGCATAAAAATTCAATAAAGGTATACATTAAAATAAAATCAACTACAAAAGAAAAGTCTTGAAGCCTTAAGTGATTAAAGTAGGTTAAAGTGCACTGTGCCTTTTCTGAGTGAGCTGAGAACTCTGATCATATTTCATGAACCTCTAACTTCCCAGGGTATATTGTCAAGAATCCTCATCTCTAGGTGGAAATTCTTCTCTTTTCCACATTATATGCTAAAGTAGCATTTGTCTCCAGCAGGCTGTGGCATGACTGTGTTCTTCAAAGAGCATCAAAATTGACTCTCCAATTGTTTCTACCATTTTTCCTAAACCCTGGGATATAATTTGATTTCTCCAAGTAATCTGAATGTAGTTAACAGTTATTCTTTTGTCAGCTCTATTGATATGACATTTTTCTCTTCTTTCTTTGCCTCTGTTCCTCTCTGCTTTTGTCTCTGATTTTAAAAGGATTGCTTAAGAGGCAAAGAAGACAGGAGACACAAGTCTGTTTTTAATGGGATGGCCTCTAGTGTTTCTCTGTTAAATATATGACCTGTTGATTTCTAATAGATACCCTTTAACATTTGAAGGCTTAATCTTTTAAATGTAGTCTCCTCAACGTATTTGTGCTCTTTAAACACAGAGAAAAAGAAACAGAGCGAAGAGAGAAATATTAGAAAGCATATCGATTGTTATCAAACATTTTACAGCATATTTTCCAATTCCTGCAGTGTCATTTTGCATTTGGCGTTGTACTGTGGTGTATTATAATCATACTTCCCCTGACAATAAACCAGCTCTTTAATCTTAGGACAGATCCTACTTGGTAGTGGTTGATGAAGGTTTGGAGATAGTGTCAAATTTGATTTGCTAACAGTTTAAGAGTTTTACATCAATATTTCTCAGAAAACTCCTTCATAGATTTTTCCAGCCTCTGGAAGGTTCTGGTCCTTTAAGGTTGCAAAGCTTAAAACAATGAAGTAGATGGCAGTCTGTTTTTAAATGCTCTAGAAATTTTTGTGTAGTTTGGGAATTATATGCTCTGTGAAATTCTAACAATAAAATTATTTCATCATGGGTCTGTTATTATAGTTTTGTCATTTATTTTCTATTTTTGAACAAATCCAATTTTCTACATTTTCCTAGCTTAATTTTGAACATTGATTTTTTTCCCCTTGGAAACCATCTATTTAAAGTAATTTGAAAAATTATCTATTATAAAGTGTGAGTCATATTTTCTTGACTTAAAAATTACCTGCTCTTGCATCATCATGTCATAAATCATAATTGTTTCCTCTTTTTCCATTGACTGGATTGTCTTCTGCCTTTTTTCATTGATATGGCTGTATTGTTTAAAGAAAAGCTCTTGGGTTTACCGAGAAGTCGCATTTTTTGTTTGTGGATTCATTAAAGTCTCTGTCCTTATTACGCACTCTCTTCTATATCTTAGGTTTATTCCGTTTTTGCTTTTTTCACTTACTCAGTTGATTGCTATATTCCTTTATTTTATTATTATTTTAATAATGGAAGCATTTAAGATTATTGCCTGTGTGAATAACATTGGCTGCTTTGTGCTATAATAATGTTTTTTTTATTTCCATTATTTTCTAAATAGCCCATCATTATAATTTTGATTTCTTCTTTTATATCCTAATAGGTTTTTAAGGAATTTTTTTAAATTCTCAAATTGCTAGGTCTTACTTCTGTTGCATTTTAAGCTTTGATTACTCATTTACATTTTTGATATGGTGACCAAAAATTCTTCTGCTCAATTACTGATATGTATTTTATTTGTGAGCCATAATATAATTTTTATAATTATCCATTCTAATTAGCAATTAAGATCTATGCTTGAGTATACTATAGAAACATCAATACACCTATACCTTAATATTTGCTATAATAGTAAAATTATCTGTGTTTTAAAGATATATTTTAATACTATAACAATTGTATTTCAATCATGTTCTCATTTACCAATGATATTAGATAACTTCTCTGTGCCAGACTCACTTCTGAGTGTTGGGGACACAGCAGTGAACACACATGGAGGATGTCTTAGGACAGGAGCTTAAATCCAGGTGGGGACACCTAAGAAACTTCTCAAGTTCACACTCAGGGCTGCACACACTGGAAATAAGCAAGTGTATCACATGGACACCACATTTGAAAAACGGAAACGGAAGTGATTTCTTAAATACTCTGTCTTCCATACACGTGACTACTTTTTTCTGGCTTTGGAGAGAGGGTATTTTATTTTTGTTTGTTTTATTTTCAACCAGTGTCTTCGGTGCCCCAGGCTGACTTTGAACTCCTGATCTCCTGCCTCTGCCTCCCTGGTGGTGGGATAATAGGCATGTGTCACCATGTCTGCGCAGCTATAATCTTTAAAATTTAAGTGTCTTATGTTCTTAGAGCTTCTTGAAGATCACAGTGAAATAAACTGCAATCACTAGCTAGCCAGGTCCTTAGGGGAACTGTTCCTAAGGATGGGATCCAGGGCTTTGGGCATGTAAGTGACAAGAATTTTAAAATAACTTCTGTTCCCCTAAATCATCATTTCATCTTACTTTAGAATTGTCATTGAACTAATTGACTTTTTCCTTCTCTCTGTATATGTCACAAACCCCCAGAGGCCTCCACTGCCCTTGATTACACACACACACACACACACACACACACACACACACACACACACTCATACACCTTGGACAGATACAGTAGGTTTCACCCTTTATTCTATGTAGCTGTATCAAACCAGCTCCAAGAAAGCACCTGTCAGCCTTCAGCACTGTGCTTCAGTGGTGCTGTGTGGCCTCCTTTCTTCTCAGGGTCCACTGATAGGTAGAGCAGCTTACTTGCTCCTCAAGCTCCTCAAACAATCATAAGTTGGAAGTATAGAGAAATGAACACCCACATGGTCATGCTCCCCAACATGCATCCCCACTGAAGAACTGGCACTGATGGATTAAACATCCAGCTCTCATGTCTAGGTCATCCAGAGAGGGGACTGACCTCCAAAGACTCTTCTTCTGAGGTACCAGGGGTATCTCTTAACAATGACCAGTTCTATAGCGCATTCTTCTCTGCCTTTCTCTCCTCCTTGAGGTGCCTTATGGCATCTTTGGGATGGCTTCCAAATACTCTACCAACACGTAAGCCTCTCAGACTCTGGGAAACACAGATGAAGACATCTTCCTTGCTTAACAGCCTGTTCTTCACATAGCTTTCAAATCTTTGAGTGTGTATTTTTAGTGATCTTCGGCAAATCTTTCTCTACCTTAACATTTATGGGTATTATTCCTATATCCTAGTTCCTGCTCTTCTCTACTTCTCCTTGATGTTTATTCTCCACATTCGATATTTTATATGTGCCCTTTTAAAATGGGAACACAACTTCTTTTTCACTGTATATTTCATTGAATTTTTGTGCATTTCATACGTCTTAATCATATTTAGACCCCCCTCCCCTATATACACCCCCATACCCTTTCATCTGATGTCAGGCAGTCTATCATATATGTTAAAGCCTATCAAGTCAAGTTTGTGTCCCCAGATGTCCCTCAGAGAGAGTTCATCCATTGGAGCCTGGTCAACTTTTCTAGCATCACTCCTTTAAAGAAGACTACCTCTCCCTCCCCTGGCAGTTATCAGCTGATAATAGTTCCTCTGCTAAGGTTGGGGATTCTTGCCCATTTCCCAAGTTGTATGTTGGGTTTCTACCTGGGCTGAGTTTGCATGGGTCTTGTTCATGTTGTCACCATTGCTGTAAGTTCATATGAAGAGAAGCTTAAAAAACTGGTTTGGAACACAACTTTTAGCCTCACAGTTCATTAAGATTTACACTCCTTTTCTTTACTATTAGAATAATTTCTGATTATATGGGATTATTTCCCAAAGTTTCCTTACCATTCCATCTCTTTCTAGAGATTACACGTCCACACATGCAGCCTCATTATTTCTGTTTCTGTTCTGGCGTCAATTCTGTTTCTTCAAAGGCTCTCTGGAACATTGCACGATTACTTTCTATAAGGTTCCTGCTACTCTGGTGACCACAGCCAGTTTTTGTACATTGGTCAAAATTCAATTAATACAACTATTTCCTCCTTACAACTCTCTTTTCCTCTTCAAATAAGAATGAGCCATGGCTTGCTTTAAGAAGATGCTTCAGTTTTGAAAGTATTGCCCCCACAGTAAAATCATTCCATGTGGTATGTATCATCTGTATGAGCTTTGTATAGTCTAAGGTACATCCCTACACCAGGGTTAAAGAGCTGGATACATGCTCCATTCTCATACCTCTGCTCATTTCTGGTACTATGTTCAAATGTTCATCGGTACCCCAACCTTCCACTAACATGCTTCTGCTAATAGGTATCTTAACACAGGACACTTCTGTTCTTCCTATTTGATCACTTTATTTTAAGCAGGCATACTCCCTCTAATGCTATACTGTAGCCATGTCCAAAATTCACCAAACTTCAATGATTTCACTCGATCTTTAATATGATTATGTATGTGTAAATATAATCTATGTACACACATATTTATGCATTCATATGAAAACATAAAGTCATTTTTCTCTGTTGAGAATGTTTGGCGTCTGGCATGTGGATACCCGAGCCCCATTATTCCTGTTATAGTTATGTTTTAGCCTCATTTTTTTCCTCCCACAAGGCACACATTTTTGCTTTCCTTGGCATTAATTTTGCTGCTTAATCTGGGCTTTCTTTTACCTTTTCTTAGATATTTACTTATACTGATCACATTGATGAGTGTGTTTCCATGTTCTTTCAGGAGCTTGAGCGATAGCTTCCACTATTTTCTCAGAGAACATCATTCTTTCATAATGAGTCGTCATCCAGAAAACCAATTTTCCCCTTATTATCAATGTAGTCAGCAGATTACTTCTCATATCCTCTCCCAGTGATGATAAAAATAACAAGTAATAAGTAATTGAGTTTTTCCTATGCACCAGCCATAATGTCTTTCGTACACCTTATGTCTAGTCTTCATGACATCTGTTATAGTCAAGACTCCTGAGTCCTTTTGCCTGTGATAAGACTGAATTCTCATAACTTGTAAGATACTAAGTCTGAGATTTCAAACCTTTTGTTCTTTCAATCACTACAGTAAGTTGATGATTATGTGTCAAGATGATTTTAATATACCTTGGTTATTATTGTCATAGGAAGGTGGGAAGGAAATATTTTTAAGGCCCAGTTGTTCAGTCACTTGTTAGGTATTCAGATGCAATAATGACACTTTGGTGCTTTCTGATGACTATAGTTCTTCCTAGTAAAATATGTGAAACAATGCAACAGACATGAAAAAATCCAGAATATCATAAGGGAATACTTTAAAAACCTATACACTATTAAATTAGGAAATCTAAAATAAATGGATGAATTTCTAAATTCAATGGTGACAGAACATACTTTGGACATGGTACTTGAAGCAATTGAATTGGAACCGGCCTAGAAGCCTCTTCCCTAAAGACTACCTCTCACAGTATCAGAGGATAATATGCAAGTTGCCAAGGAAGAAAACCAGTCAGTGATCATACTCAACTATAAAGCCTAATAGAGACAATAACTGGCCCAGCAAAGTAGCTCTATTGTTGCAATAGTGGCACTTTTATTTGGGGGGCAATCAATAGCTGTCTAATTGAACTTAAGGCTTGCTCAATGGGTGGGAACTCATGTGCGGTACTGTAAATATTGCCAAATACACATGGCTGCAGAGGTCATACATCCTAGAGAAAACCCTGCATCTGTCACAGCACTAGACAAACGTCATTTCTTACTGTATGCAACTACGGATCCTTATAGTTGCAGACAAGTGTATCTCTCGCCACTCATCAAAAAAGCTTCTTTTACACCAAGTGTGAGATTAAGGCCAGACTGGTCCACATAGAGACTTCCAGGCAGACAGGGACTAGGGAGACCCTATGGGGGGGGGAACCAAAACAACAATACCCCCCACCAGAAAAGCTTTTTGCAATAGATGGGAACTATTACAAAGTTCCAAAACTGGCCAAATGCAGAGTGTCTTTGAGATGCCCAGTCCTAGGTGACACACCTACAACACAACCTCTACATTTAAGGTCCAAGGAACAAAGCTGAACAAAGAGAAAAAGGAACATTAATGCATCTTTCACTTCTCCCCCATGAAGTGAAGTTTTTATATGCAATAGATGTGATTAACCCAGAAAGCTACAACTGGCCAAGGTACAGAGAATAATAGACTGTAGAGTGTTTGTTCTTACGTAGGACAGCTATATCAAAGGACTCAGGGACCATTGCAGAAAAGGAAGCAGAAAGACTCTAAGAGTCTGGGGTGTTGGATGATCACAGGAGATAACATTTTCCAGGCGACTGGGAATTTGCTCATGTGAACTTACAGCAACAGTGACAGCATGCATACAGCCTATCCAAGCTGAAACCAGACAAAAACTCAACATAGTAAGGGGAGAATTTGATAAGAAGCCTCAACTTTAGCTGAGAAACTATTGACAACTGATGACTACGAGGAAAGGGAGAGTTGGTTTTCTTTTAATGATGTGATGCTAGATAGGCTGACCAGGATCCAGTGGATGAACTCACACCAAGGGATATTTGGGGACACAAATTTGGCTCAATAGGCCTTAACATATATGACAGAATGCATGAAATCCAGTGGGAGTTCAGATAGGGGATGGGATCTAAACATGATCAAGATACATTATATAAAATTCACAAAAATCCAATAAAAAATGGAGACAGAAGATATACTGCCAATGAGTTAGTTGATTATGAAAACAATAAACACGGTAAAGTGGTATCCAATAAAAGTCCTTGGAGTTAAATTTCTATTGTTGACATGCAAATACTTATAAAGATGATGGGACGATTACTTTCTTTCCTTAACTGAATGTCATAGCTTAAAATTTCATGAAACTCTCCCAGGAGTTCAGATTCTGACACTGTCATCTATAGTCTCAAACTGAGTCACGCAGAGCCAAGTCTTTGTGGAGCTGATTTTATACCAAAGAGCTGTGTGTGTCTCAATGTCTCCATTTTCTAGAGAGCTGTACCTTAATGTGTGTGGCTCTTATCTAAATGTACAGTCCCTTTAGGATTTCAATCATCTCAATGACTGGCATGGCTTGAAACTTGCTGAGGATTTCTGGATGCTCTGTAAGGATCCGTAGATGTCCTCTGTGTTTTATATATTGCTGCCGTCATGGTGGTGAAGCCATTTGCTTGTCCCCATTTCCTCAGTGTTGCAATAGTTTATACAAAGGCCCATGTGGATGTAGACATTAGTCTCTTTATCTAAAATGGTATTTTATTGTCTTTTGCAAGATCCCCCTTTTTCTTCCTGGACAGTAGTTTCTTCATAGTCAGCAAACAAATTGTTTACTTTTCTTTCAAAGAAAAGGGAAAACAGGGCTAGAGAGATGGCTCAGCGGTTAAGAACACTGACTTCTTGAAGAAGACCTGGGTTCGAGTCCCAGCACCCATATGGCAGCTAACAACTGTCTATAACTCTAGTTCCAGGGGATCCGACAGCCTCTTCTGTCCTCCGCAGGCATTGCATGGCATGAGTGCACTTACCTACATGCAGGCAATATACACATACACATAAAAATAATAAATTAAATATTTTTTAAAAAAAAGAAAGAAAAGGGAAAACAGAGGTTTTTTTTCTAGGTAAAATTGAAAATGTGAAAGGGGCTAAGTGAGCTTCCTCAAATCATATGGCCAACAGATGAAAAATTCAGCATTTATACCTGTCTTTTAGATACTTCTTCCTGTGTTTTTAATCTCTGCTGTTATTTCTATGGGAGATCCCTTAGAAAATATATTTATTGAAAAATATGCAAATGTGGTGCCATGAGGCATACAGTCCTTAAGATTCAAGTTCTGTCTTAGGACAGTGTTGGAACAGATGTGTTTCTACATGGAATTCCACAGCAGGGTCTTGGGACCTGGGAGTTGAACACACTGGGAGTTTAGAGGATAAAAGTTCAGAAAGGAGAAGGGAACTGCAAAGATGCTGTGGCTGTGGTGGTTTGATGAGAATGTTCCCATAAGCTTCAAATATTTGAACATTTTGTCCCCATTTGGCTGCGCTATTTTGGGAGGCTTTAATAGGTGTGGCCTTGCTAGAGGAAGTACATTCCTGGGGGCAGGTTTTGAGAGTTGTTAAGACTTGCCAGATTTCCAATCACTCTCTGCTTCCTGAGCCTGTTTGAATAAGTAAGCACCAGGCTTACTGCTACCATGGTTCCCCCTCCATTATGGACTCTTCCCTGGAACCTTAAGCTAAATAAGCTCTTCCTTCTATAAGTTGCCTTGGTCATGATGTTTTATCACAGCAACAGAAAAGGAACTAATACAGACACCAAAAGCTCTCTGAGAACATTCACCAATTTTACAAATTTGTCTTAGGGTAATGGTCTTGTCTTAGGGTGATGGTATAGTCTTTGGTTCTTCTTGGTCAATACCCAAAGCACTATCCAGGAAGACACTTTACTGTATAATTAAGCTACAGTCTTAATTTGTAGAAAACAAAATGTGTAAGGCTCTAAGTAACCATGATTCTTAATAAATATTAATGGATGAGGAGGAGAGAGAAGAATTGAGATAGCACTGCTGTTTGGCCTTGGGACATCACGCAGAATCCACCTCTTTAGTTTCAATATCCCCAATGGATGAGATACTAGTTTTGCTGCATTGATTGCTGTTTCATAATATAAAATTTAATTATCTCTATTATTTTACAATAAGCTTTTCTGCCTTGGGGCCTCTGGCACAGGGTACAGTTAATAACAAATCTAATAAATAAAGAAATAAAACACTTCATTTCCTTTTCAGAAGGAAGTTGTGTTTTGTTCTGTATGTTTTGAGCTTAGGGGAATTCATGTGAGATTTTCCAAATACACTTGTTCTTTGGCTGCAATGAGGCAGAGGCATCTTCCAGAAGAAGGGTTTCAGAAAGACAGCCATCCTGGGGATCCAAGACGTTCAGCCCTGGGAGCCAGCGTGCTGCTACTTAGCAGGGACTGGAGTAAGCGCAGCTATAACTCCATACTCACTCTCAGGGGCTGTTTCTTACTCTTTGTGCTTCTATTATTGGATTCCCCCTCATTACATTTGTTTAGCCCAAGCAGCATAAAATTAAGAGCCCTGACTCTGATTAATCCTTCACCCACTTACACTTTGTTTACCCAATTGTTTTCTTTTGAGAAGAGATTTCAATATTAGACAGATGCAGGTTAGCAGATACAAAACATAGCTTGAGAGAGATGAAAAATGCTATTGAGAAAGTAATTGAAGTCAAACACTAAGCCAACCATGCACAATAGCCCAGTGAGATGAGAAATAGATGAGATGTACTTATTATTGAGCTAGCTAGACATTGGGGAATATATAATAAAGGGTTTGCCATCCAAATATATAGTGTAGTTCTCGACATCATGCATTTAATAAGCATTTTATAAGCATAAATTATGCATATTCTCTAGGTCTGGAAGCTACTGAAAATAAGGAAGTCTGAGACAAACAGTCTGCCTTTGAAAGACCGATACACCAGAAGTAAATATATGAGAGCATGAAAAATTATATTACAAGGTAGCATTTAGAAGTCCCTGGAAAATGAGGAAAACTAAGATTTTATTTAAAGACTATATAGGGTCTAGTACAGAGATAGGGAAGACTTCAGAGAAGAAATGGTGCTTAAAATTGGCCTGAAAAACATCATTTCTGAGGGCTGTAGAGATGGTTCAGCTGTTAAGAACACTTGCTGCTTTTCCGGAGGACCCAAGTTTGGACCCCAGCACCAGTGTTGGGCAGATGATCACAACAGCCTATAACTCCAGCTCCTGGGGACCAGACATTCTCTTCCAGTCTCTGCAGTAACTTGCACGCATGTGGATATTTACCTCCCCCTACACACACTCATATACACATGATTAAAAATAAAATGTATCTTTTTTAAAAAATCATTGATTTGTGATCACGTGTTAGTAGCAATGAATAGTGAGCATTTAAGTGAGCCAAACAGCAATTGCAGAGAATACGTTCAGTCTGGTTCAACAAATTTCAAAAATGAGAAACAGGCTGCTGGAAATATATACAAAGATGCAAAGAGAAAGGTAATGGAAATTATCATAAAAGCAATAATAATCACTTTAACTGTGAGGAGAGACAACAGGATGGGAATGGATTTGTGATCCACAGAAATGGCCTCCAAGGAACTGGCAATGATCTATTCTTAACTATGTTAGCTGCTTTAAAAACACTCCTATGTTTAACTATACAATTGCATGATCATACAAGTTCTGTGTCTAAGACATGTTTCAAAATAAAAAGTTTAAAACATACACTTACTATATAACTGAATATTTTTATTGACATGGTAAAAAGAGAAAGATTTGGCCATCCTAGAGATCAAACTATTTGGGGCAATGCAATTATATTAAAGCTGTGCAAGGCCTTAATTGATTAAAATAAGATTGAATTGAAAAATGTTAAGGTAACCTATGTGCATTTCAACATGTGGGAAGTAGCATTAATGTCTGAACTAACTTAATTTTAAAGAGTTTTAAAGAAAAAAACCCAGAAAAGAATGAGGGAAATGGACAGCAGGCCCCAACCCTAGACTAGAAACTATTGGGAACCGATTACTGTTTGGTAAGGGAGAGTAGACAGACCTTCTTTAAGGGACTTTATGATACTTTAGATAGGCTGACAAGACTCCAGTGGATGAAATTTCACCAAAAACATCTGGTTACAAATTCTTGACCAGAAAAGACTTAACATATACGACGGAATGCATGAAATCCTGTGGGGGATGTGGATGGTGGGAGGGATATAAATTTGATCAAGATCTATTATATGAAATGCACAAAAACACAATAAAAATATTTTTTAAAAAATAAAAATAATCTGGGCATGGTGGCGCGCACCTTTAATCCCAGCACTCGGGAGGCAGAGGCAGGCAGAGCTCTGTGAGTTCAAGGCCAGCCTGGTCTACATAGTGAGTTCCAGGACAGCTGGGGCTATAGGGAGACGCTGTCTCAAATAAATAAATAAATA
>NW_008329288.1:313459-371126 GCF_000622305.1 Nannospalax galili
AAATTCAAAAAAATGAGAACATGATTCTAAGACTTTGAGAATGACAAAGTTTATTGGGTGGAAACTTTAAATCACAATGTAAATACCATCATAATAAAAAACAGAAGTCATAGTGTGATAGAGCTATACCATGCAGGCATAGATTCAAATATAGTCAGGTCTTTATTAAGATGACTTATGCAGTACTTTCACCATTTCATGTCATGGATTTGGTCTGAGCATCTTATTTACTTGCTTCTCTTCTATAGTCTCAGAATCAACAGAGTGAAACTGGACCTATTTTGGCCTTGTTCCCACAAAATATTATTAATATACGAATTTGGGCATAAAGCTTCAAGCATATGAATCTCAGGGCACACGTTCGACCACAGATGCTTTTCTTTTGATTAATGTACTCTTTGACCTCATTTACTGACTTCTTCAAGAACTCCAGTCTGTTGACCCTTCTTGGTAGTGTAAGAATGGAACTGTTTTCATCTGCTTGCATTCTCTCCCTAACTGTGTCAAGGACAGCTGGGATGGAGTCATAGTTCTACACTGCCCCCTCAGGACCTGAGGCGTTCCTTTACCTTTTAGAAACTTGCGCTCAGATAAAATTGAATCCTTGGCTTCAGTGCAGAAAAGAAATTCAGAATAAGCCAGGACGAAGCAGAGCTGGGATTTACTAAAAATCTTTAACATAGATTTTAAGCATGATGGTTAAGAGAAAGGTGTTCGGAAAGACAGACACCCCCGAGCATTAGTGTGGGCTTGTCACAGAGGAACTGTACTTCTTTGTCTGTACAGTACCTTGGTGGGTTTTGAATTTACTGTCTTCAAAGGGCTGCTAGGTAACCTACATGAGACCAAAAGGTGGTTCTTGAGGGGCACCTGACAGGATTACAGTTGATAAAATTCTAGATGATAGAGTGGCATAGGAAGGTAGGGTATCTTTACTGTAAATAAGCTAACAATACTGTTTGAGAGTCCCAGAATATATGTGAGAAATAAATGAGCCCCTACCCAAAGTCATTTACAACTTATTCCAGTTTGCTTCTCTGTTGCTATGGTAATCACTGACCAAAAGCAACATGGGTGAAGGGAGGGTTATTTAACTTACAAGTTAGAGTCCACCATGAAGGAAAGCCAGTGCAGGAACCTGGAGGCAGGAACTGAAGCAGAGCCATGGAGGAGTGCTGTTTACTGGCTTGCTTTCCCCTGTCTTGCTCAGCTACCTTTCTTCTGCAGCCAGACCCACCTGCATAGGGATGGTACCGCCCACAGTGGGCTTGCCCCTCCTATATCAATTAGCAATTAAGGAACTACTTCACAGGCCATTTGGATGGAGAAAATTCTTCAATTAAGATTCCCTGTTCCCAGTTATCTCTAGTTGCTATCAAGTTGGCAAAAAACTAACTAGTATAGACCTCAAGCTTTGTTCATTCCTATTTTGACAGAAAATATCTATACATGAAAGGAATATTGTCTTCATGTCTTCTACCATTGCAACAAATGTTGATTGTGCTATATTCTTGTTTCTCAGCTGGCAAGGGGTTTCAATCAGACTCTGAAGTGTGGGGCCCTTCTCCCTGCCCATGCCCCCATTACTTTCCTTCTTTGTATACTGCCTCAGTTGAACCTGTAGCAACCATTCTATTCATACTTTCACCAGCGTCCTAGAATCCATGGTCTTGAAGTTCTGCCATTCTTATTTGCTCTGCCTCAGAGTAAATGCTATTGTTTGAGTAACAATTCCCACTTTTGTGTTGTATATTGGTCTTAATGTGGGAGCATTTGGGGTGACAGTCTTCCTTCATTATTACTGTCTTTGTCCCAAGTTGGCAGTACTTCTACAGAAACAACATTCTCAAAACAATCTTATGTGTCTCCTATATATGTCATAGAGGCTAATACCACTAGAGAATATTCTTCACAGAACTCTGGGTCATCTCCACCTCTTTTTCTTCTGCTGAAGTGGTAGAGAGGATCCATTTGTTACATACCTTTCTCTTCAGGAAAAGACTGTCCAGACACACTTTCATCCTTCTCTTTGCAGCACACATTGCTAACAGTGAATGTCTAGTGTTACTTTCTTTTTCAGTCTGAATAGATTGAGAAATTCACAAATTATCATGGAGCCATGACTGGAACAGATAAGCAAAGTGAATAGTGGGAAGTAGACGAAGTCACAAAGATAAGGAGGATTCAAAGAAGATGCACCACAATCCCTTGGCAGTTAAGGGATCTGGGTATTTACTCTGAAAGAAATGAAAAGCCATTTCACCCTGTTTAGAAGGAGAGAGATGATTTCATGTTGAATATTGACACATTCTGCTTGCTGAGTTACAGTACTTGGGGAACTGAGAACCAGGCAAATGTCTGAAGAGACCAGTCTGAAGCCAGCCTGTTAGGTGAAGGAGCAGATGGCTTGGGTCAGGTTGAAGCTATAAAATGTTAAGATATAGTCAGGTTCTGAATATATTTTGAGAGTAGAATCAATGTAAGTTACTGACAAGGTGTTAGATAAAAGAATAGTTCAGATGGTTTAAACAATGGGAAAGATGAAGTTCTCCTTTGAGATTGAGAGGCCTCATTGGGACGCTAAGGGTGAACAGTGAGTTTAGGGGTATATTATACAATCTAGGGGGATGCTGAAGAGTCTGTACAAGAGATAAATTATAAGGAGAATTCTACACTACTGAGTCCTGATTTACCATCTTGCCTCACTCTGTTTTCCATCTTGCAAAGTTCAGAATCTTTCAAGAGTACACATGCTTAGTAGCTCCAATTTTCATGACAGGATATCAAGCACCAAACACAGTCCTAGATGATTCCTGTAGTTCAAGGTCTCAGTTTCTTACTCTAGTTTTTTAACCACTACCAAACAATCAGATGACAGATAGCAGTTAATCATCTCCTTTACCCAGTAAAATTCATACATTACAGTGAAAGCATGGATGTCATCCAAAGCAGTAGTAAGTTTAAAGACAGGCTGCTGATGTGTTAGAATCAACTGGAAGAATACTGACACCACCCTATTGACTGACTCTGCTCTATTAGCAGGGGTTTATACTGTGAACTCAAGTACTGTAAGCTCCAGCCTCGGTACCTTTGAAGGTGTTGCCCCTTCGACACTTGTCTTCCACTCGTACACTGCACACAGGTCTTTGCTTACATCAGAGAGGCTTTTCCAACCACCCTAAGCTACCAATTCTATTCCTTCCTATGGCTTTAACTGCCTTGTTTGCCTCCACTGGCATCCTGAATTTGTATAGTTGGGTGTCCATTTTGTTACCTGATTCCTCACACTAGAAGAGACAGGGTTTCTTAAAGTTTTTCGACTTGCAACTTCTTTTCAGCTGAATAGTTTTTACATGACCCTCAGTATATACATCTTGCCACAACCTAGAAAGTCTCACCTGAGGAATTTCCTAGTTCAGGTTGGCCTACGCGAGTGTATGTGTATGTGTGTAGGGGGGTGTCTTTATTGTTTATTGATTTGGGAAGACCTAACCTACTATTGGTGACACCATTGCCTGGTCAGTTGATCCTAGACTGCATAAATAAAGAACATAAGGAGATCATAAGCAACCTAGCAAGCAGGCAACATGGGTTCAGTCATTTCTCCCTGCTCTTGACTGTGAATGTGATGTGATTAGCTGCTTGAGTTCCTGCCCTGACTTCCCTTCCAGGATGGACTGCAGCATGGAATGTAAGTCAAATCAACGCTTTCCTTCCCCAAGTTGCTTTTGAGCAGGACATTTTACCAGAGCAGCATAAATGAACAGTAGGTCTATAAAATAGGTATGCAAATCAAACAATTTCTGATAATCACAAGGAAATTTATTTTAAAGCAATTCTTCAGTATAAATATAATCCTATCATTAATTACAAATGAAAGCAAACAGTAAGCTAATGAAATGGATGTGCTTATTTAATTTTACACAAAGAATTAAATCTTGGCTGAATAATTGATACTATAAGGCATAACAGATTATCATTAATATTTTTCAGAGTTGATCAATATTTTTATTTTATGATTGTCAATGCTAAGAACACAGCTTTGCACAAATATTTGATCTAAAATGGCAAACATATATTTAGGGCTATTTCAGAAATTGTTGGACATCCTGTCCTACTCCTAAGCCAACATTCACTTAGTGATTTTTTTTTTTTATGAAACTCAAGTCAGCAACTCAAAAAGCAATTTTTCAAATCAAATATTCTAACAGAATACAATCCAAAGACATGGTAATTTAATACTGACATGATGAGAAATTATGGTAGAAAAATATTCAGTCCTCATTTTCCATAATTAAGCTATCATGTTTCCATAAGAGCAGAAACCGTTATATGTACAGTAAAAACACATATATGATCACATCATACAATAATGATTAATGCGATGCAATAGTCTGGAATCTGAGTTAAGGTGCTTCAGGCAATTTTGTTGGCATGCTATGGCTTGATGACATGCAGGGTGCCTAAGTGTTTAGAACCAACACTGCAGTGAAGTCACACAATACAACATGGGTGAGCTGGAAGCAATTCACCTTCATAATAGATTTGATTTTGAATAAATTTTTTATCATTGAGCATTCAGAAAACTTTAACTGTTGCCAAATTTTGATAGCCCTCACATTCAGTTACAGGACCCCATAAAGAGGCCATGGCCCATAGTTTAAGCTGTGCACCAGAAATACAAACTCCATCAGAGAAGGGGCATTGTTTCTTTTCTTTATTTCCAGATCCCTGGCAGTTGAAACAGGGCCTGGCACATGACAGGCTCTAACAATTACTTGCACCATGAGTGTGTCTATGGTTGAGGGATCTTGATAGATTCAATAGCTCCTGTGCCCAAGGAGTTGGCAGTAAACCCGGGCAAACAAATACCATGAATCGCCTCCTTCCTCTCTCTCCATTAGGAAACTGCATTAGATGAGAATTTGAACTTAAACATTGAGAAAAACAAGGTTATAAACACAAACTTCCTTTTCACTTCACATCTTATAAAAGAACCAGAATTCCTGAATTATCTGAGAGAGCACTTAAGAGTGTCCACTTTCACATAGAGCTATGCAGAAACAAAATCCGGAATAGACTTGCAAGGAACCTATACCTTCCAGCCATCAGCCCTGCTCTGCATCTAACAAGAGGATGATGTCTCCCATATAGCAGATCAGAAACTACCATCTCTGGCAAAGTAAGTTAGAGTCATTTTGAGTCCATTCAGCATCAAGAAACTGTCTTCAGACTTTCGTATAACAGGAGAGGAGCTAAAGAGTCAAGGTGGAAATGTTCTACTGAGTTTTCCTATAAGAGAAAACCAGTGATGGTTGTGTGGGAAGGAGAGAAAATTCAAAGGTGGGGAGGAAGACAATTCAAGGGTTATCTTGCAACCAGATTGTGAGCAGGTGTACGAGAAGTCTTCTACTTAGGGTTGCTATTTTTGGTCCTCAGCTCTATATAGAAGTTACCGTCCCTATGTGCCATGCTAACTTGTACCTCCACTGCCTATCAGAGTCACATTGGAGAAGCTGATGGATGTATCACATTTTCTTTGAGCTTTTATGAGGTTTTTATTGGTGAGTCCATCCCACTGTGTTTGCATTCTGTTTACCTACAATGCCACTAGATGGTATTCACTAGAAGAGCATTTGAAAAGAAGGATGAAAGCTTGTCCTCACCTTGAATCACATACCTGAAGCTGAAATTAGATCCCACCTACTAGGAAGCTAGGGAGCCCTGTGTCACCCAACAAAGCTCAGCCCCCTTAGCACATCCAAAGTCTCATGTCCCTGCCCCCTGGGTTTTGGCACCAGGGGTTCCATGGCTGTGCCCAGGATAAAAGCACTGTCCCCAGCTTGCTCTAAGGCAAAGACAGCCTGCTTTTAATTAGGTTCAGAGACCGTTGTTAGATTTGTATTTTTCTATCTTTTTTTATGCTTGATGGCATGATGTGTGTTACATATTTAATTAAAGAGGATCTAATGAGTACTTCTAACAGCCCTGGGGTCAGAAGAGCCACTGCAGAAATTCATGCAAATGATCCAGGCTTTATTGCCTCCCTAGTGAGCAACAGTGATATGGTCCAAAATGGCAGAGTCTGTGGGAGCCCATCAGCTTTCCAGCTTCTACAGCAAAAACCCAAAGGGAGGCAAACAAAGACATGGGATGTACAATTGGCAGGCTTTGTGTCCAGGCCCAGAAAATAAGTCTAAATGCATAACAGGAGGTCTAAACTTATAAAACACAATGTTTAAATTAGCCAATTCGACAAGAGCCTAGGCCAGAGAACTTCCAAGGGAAACAAGATAGGAGGCTCAGGAACATGTTTCTGGACATAGGAAGATGAATCATAAAGGAATAAAGAGGAAGGAGAGAAACATATATATATGATAAAGCATTTGGATTTTAGTTTGTGGGAAATGGGTCATTCAATGTTTTTACAGGTGCTTTCTTCTCCATGCACCAGTATGTCTAGGTGTTAGTGCTCAATACACCTGCCTTGTGATTTGCTTATAGACATATCCATATCCCCAGCAGATTCTAAATTGACTCCTGAAGAGTAAGGACCACATATCTCTCTGCTCCCATGACTCCTACAAAGCATCCTCTACTATATCAGGTATCCTACTAGATTATAATTGTCTATTGAGTTTCTGTTTACTCTAACTGATTGAGAGTTGATTGACTGTAAGGATTTAGTTTCTCTCATTCTTTTTTTTTTTTGGTTGATTAAGCATTTATACTTTTTGCCTTATTTATGTTTATATGCCTAGCATCTAGCATAGTGCCTGGAGTACAATATGCCCTCAGTGTTGTTATTGAAGGAACAAATCATCCAAATACAGCCAATCTGATTTGAGGCCCATCTCAGTTACTCCTACTGCACCCGAAACAAGGACAGGCTCCCAAAGCATCAGAGAACTACTTAGATTTTTATTGACTCTATCAAAAGCACCTACTTGGACCAGTGGAGACTATCAGTACATTGCATATTATACCAGAAGTTTTCCTTAAAACTCTCCATAAACTGAGAAATAAAATAAAACATTCCACACATCATGAATAGGAATCTAATTTTGAAGAGGAGGCTTTTGAGGTCAAGGTCAATTGAGACAATATAGCAAGATCTTGTTTCAACAAAACAAACAAAACTCAGTTATTAAGAACTTTTTTGAGATAATGAAACTGTTGGTATTAGATGGTATATAGAAATACTTCTATTGACATAATAGCATCATGTAACAGAAAAGACTGTCTTTGTGATGGTTTTTAAGTAGCAACAAATATTTTGACACTCATCACTTGGAGAAGGGGACCTCTGCCGTTTTCACATGAATATGGATATGGTTGCACTTGCTGTCACCAGCAGAGTGCTACGGGGCTTCCAAGGCTGAGGCAAAAATGTCTGTGCAGATACCTCCTGGGTTTCCTAGAACTTCATTCTCTGGGAGGCCCTTCCTTAAAATGTTCCCTCCCAGAACCCAAGTGCATGGTAGGAGATGCCCAAACCACAGGGAAGGGGCCATATGTGGGTGTTCCAGTCACCTTATCCAATTAAATTTTAACTTTGGATCATTCCATGGTTAATCTACAGAAGCCTCCAGAAATTTCCAACCCCTATCCATCTGAATATTCAGCTAAAACTGCATATTATGTGGGGCAGGGACAAGTCTCATTCTGCACATTTGTGACACACAGGATCTGTGAGTGAAATAGCTTTCACCGTTGTTATTTTATGCCACTGATTTTGGAGTGCTTTATTAAGAAGAAAAATTAACTTGGCACTGTCCTTGACAACTTTTAGAGATGCATGCTAGAGAACTTCAGGATGAAGTGCTTACTTGTAAATGGTTTTGAATAAACATGGGCAAAGATAGCCAGATAGATTGAACAAATTCAGAAAAATACTGTCAATTGTCAAATCTAAATGGTGAATATATTGTCATTCATTGAACAATTTTTCAATCTTACTGTAAGCTTTAAATTTTTCATAACAGTTTTTAAGCAGTGTTTGTAAATGTGTTTTTCCCAAAACTTCTGTACATCAGGAAAACCTACATTAATCTCATATGTCTTCTGTCTCCCATAAATCCCTTAAAACCACCTATCTGATGGGACCTGTTTCTCTCTCCTGCTTCCTTCAGAGCCTTTTTTTCTTGGTTGGCTATGGCCCTTTCAATGAACACGCAGCAATACCGCCTCTTTGGAAGATTTGTCATCTAACAAGGTAGAGGAATGGATTAGGACTATAATTACTAATACTTCCATGTGTTTTTCTTTCAAATTTATGACACTTTTAAAGGATTTTTAAAACTATTAAGATTAGCAAAACACGACAAAAGACTTTCATTAAATCCAATATTTGTTGATAAAGCTACGGCAAACCTTTCAGTCCAAATTTCACATTAAAAGTTTTCCAAAGTAAAACTGATTGTCATTGGGCATGTCCTAACCCACTGTCTGGCAAACCAGACAAACATAGGGCTTGGGTACGCTCATCAAAGCGAGTCTTTCATGAACCCCAGGCTTCCTTTACTGTATAATTTCTTCTCAATAGCCCAGCATGAGACCCTCTTTCTCTTTTATGGGTCACTGGTCTCCTCTTCAACCTGTGCACCCCTCCACTCTTGAAAGCACTGCTTCTTGAAGGGTACACATGGAACCCTAATTCTACTATGAACAAAATCCCTTACTTCTTTGATACTTTTTAAGGTACTCCTCCCCGTGTGGCCATAGAAATTGACAGTACCGTTTCCTGAATATTCTCCCAATAATAATGATAATGATCATAATGGAGGAGGAGGTTAAGGGTCATGATTAATGGATATTTCTCATTGAGTGAGCTTTATGCTACTCTCTTTTATTTTTTTTATAATTAATCTTCAGACTCCATGTGTAGACATCATCATTATCACCACCTTAGAGATGAAGAGACAGAGCCATGGCAGTTGGTACTATAAACATAGCCAAATACACATGGCTGGAGAGGTCATAGATCTTAGAGAAAACCCCAAGACTGTCACATCCCTAGACTAATGTAACTTCTTACTATGTAAAATATATGTGTCCTTATATTTACAGATAAATATCTCAGTCACCACAAAAAAGAAGCTTCTTTTGCAACAGATAGAGACTATTACAGAGTACTACAACTGGTCACACACAGACATTGTTTGTGAAATGCCCATGTCTAAGTGTCACGTCAAAAATGCAAACTCTACACTTGAGGCTCAGGGAACATAGAACAAGGGGTAAAGAGGACAGTAATGAATATCTCAATTCTCATTAATGAAGCTCCCTCATGCAACAGAGGGCCAGGAACACAAAGGGTCACAAATGGCCAAAGGATAGAGATTAAGATCCTTTGACAAGACTCCTACATTAATCTACATCCACCCAGGGCTCAGTCAGGGACCATCATGGAAGAGGGGGCAGAAATATTGTAAGAGCCAGGTAAGAGGTACCTGACAATATAGAAATAGAGTCCTACAAGTTCCTGGAACTCTGCTCATATGAACCTACAGCAATGGTGTCAGCATGCACAGGACCCATGTAAACTCAAGCAGACAAAACCCAGCATAGAGTTGGGGAAATGGACAACTGACCCCAATCTTAGCTGAAGATACTGGCAACTGATTACTGCTAGGATAGGAAGAGATGATCTTCCAAAAGTGAGAGACTGTAGATAGGCTGATTAGACCTTAGTAGATGAACTTGTACTGAGGGACATTTGGGGACAGTAACTTGACACAATAGATTTAGCACAAATGATAGAATATATGAATTCCAATGGGGGGGTCTATGGGAGGGTGCCAGTGGGGAAGGGGGAATAAAGATGATTAAGATTGATTGAGATGGTCTGTATGAAATAAATAAAAATTCCTTAAAAATATTTAAAATAAATAAATAAAATAGGTTTATATACGAATAATAATAATAATAATAATACCCCGCCTGTCTTGGAGCTTGATTCTTTCTTGCTTCTCTGGCTATTTTTGCTCTATTTTGTGCATTCTCTTTCCTAGCCTATGAAATAAAGTGTCCTTCTGCTCTTTTGCTAATGTCTCTTGCTATCTTTAACCACCCTATCCTCTCAGCAAAGTCAGGCTGTGCCCTCAATGAAGAGATGGCATCCACATCCGTGTCATCAGCTCATTCAGTAGCTCTTTACAAGATGCCCTCCCAACCAGTCTCTCAAACTGATTCTCAAAGGATTAGTTACTTTTCTGTTGTTGTCATAAAACACCATGACCAAGGCAACTTATAGAGGAGTTTATTGAGCTTAAAGTTTCCGAGGGATAAGAGTCCATCATGGTGGAAGAGACATGACAGGAAGCAGCCAGAGAAGAAAGCCCAGAGCTCACATCTTCAAGTACATGCAGGAAGCAGAAAGAGTAACTAAAAGTGAGATGAGGCGATGATCTTTCAATGCCCACACTCAGAGACACGCTTCTTTCAGAAAGTCACCTCCTAAATGTTCCATGATTTCCCCCAAACACCACCAACAACTGGAAACCATATACCAAGAGTTCAATACCAAAGTCTATAGGGGACATTTCTCACTGAAACTCCTACACAAGCATGCATATACCATGTGTTATGTGTGGAGGTCAGAGGACAACTCTGAGGAGTTGGTTTTCTCTTTCCACCTTTCTGTGTGTTTGGGCAATCAAAGTTGTGTTGTCAGGATTACCAGCAAGGACTTTACCAGATGAGCCATTCACTGCTTCTCAACTACTGTTTCTTCATCCTCCTTCCCTGACTCCTCTGAAGAAATGAAATCTTTCAACATCCTCTTTCAATCCCATATGCTTCTTCTGTTCTGCAAGTTTCCTTTCTCTCCTTTCAATCTTTCTTCTCAAAGCCAAAGCCCTGAGAAGAGGAAGATCATCAGAAGTGGGAGGGGGACAAGAGAGAGTCACATGTGGTGACCAAATACATTATGGATGTGTATGAAAGCGTCATAACAAAACCCATTATTTATAATTAATATATGTTAATGAAATACATAAAAACCCAGAGTCCTGAAATGATATTTATCACTTGGTTCCATAATTTACCCCCTTTTCTAATATCTTTAGATGGTTACATCTATGCAAACTTACATATACTTTCATGTTTGGGGCTCTGCCAATTCTATCCCCAGATATCCTCATAAACCGTACACATTTTAGACCCAATACTCCTCAGTGTAGTAAGACAGCAAGCCCAGAACTTTGCCCAAGGTTGTCCACTTCTACTGAACAACTTCACCAGCTCGTACCCAGATATCAGCTGCACCACAGTACCGTGGTCACCATTATCCCACTCAGGAGCATCCAGAAGCTCTCTCCTGCCGTGGGATCAGATCCAGCCTCTTACAACTGAGAGTTAAATTCTTCAGTGCCTTTTCCATCCTAGATTTACAGCATGAACTCTTCTACCATATGCGCCTCCACTTCTCTGATAAGACAGTGTTTAGGGGTTTAGATTCCTTTTTTAAAATATTTTACTTATTATTTTTATTTTATGTGTATGAGTGTATTGCCTACATGTATATGAGTGTGCCTGTGTCATGCAATGCCGCAGAGGCCAGAAGAGGGCGTCAGATTCTCCTGGAACTGGAGTTAAGGATGGTTCATAGCCGCCATGTGGGTGCTGGGAATTGAACCCAGGTCCTCTGCTAGAGCAGTCAGTGCTCTTAACTGCTGAGCCATCTCTCCAGCCCTAAGGGTTTAGATTCTTTTTAAAACAGTATATAAAAGAGAAATGCCTATCTCAACATACTTATGAATACTCTGAGGAGATTATTGTGTTTAACAGCACAAGTTCTATGTTCGGTTAAAGCAACTTAGAATTCCAGTTCTGTCTGTGCTCCCAGAGAAAATTGTGTAACCTCCCTAACCTATAAAATGGATATTTTAAGAATCAATTGGGATAATGTAACAAAATTCTGTCAAATGTGTATACACACACACACACACACACACACACACACACACATTTTAAATGTGACTCTTTTTTTAACCTTGTCAGAGTGTATTATAATGGTAGATATTTGCTACTTTAATCTGAGCTCCACCCAAAGAGTCTTTTTTCCCAAGGAGACTTCATTAGCAAGCAATACATTTCTGTAATAAAGAATTGAGATTGAATTTCATTACCTGGTGTTCCATTGTCCTGGGTTAGAAGAGCCATGTGGTTTATATAACCTGCCACTTTTGAGGAAGCTTCTTGATTTGATCATAAAACTGTCCAGAGCAACCAAAATTGAATTAGAAAATAAGCACTTGGGCTTTTGGAGCAGGCAGAGAGAAGTCAAGGTAGTACATCCACTTACTGAGGGGGTTCTCTCCTAGTTTTCCTATCTAGGACTCCTCCTCACCAACCAGCTTGACTGGGTTCTTTCTGAAGGTGGATCAGATGCCTGAATCTACCAGCAGATCTCCATGGAACAATGACATGCAAATACACGTTCTATGCTTCCATTTTGTCATCTGTAAGACAATAAAAATTCTATTTTTGCCTATGCTTAGGAAATGGTCTGTAGTAGATGATCAAAGAATAATGTGGTCCACTGCAGAATATCTATTCAGAGGCCAAATGAACGATTGAAAAATAATCACTTAAATTTACATAACAGGTTATTAAGAAGCAGATGATGAGTGTGCCAAGCTCCTCAGTTCAAAGGATTGAAGCAGCACACAGACACCTCTCCTTCCTAAGTTCTCCACCCCCCACAGAAGCCCTGGGAAAACACTTTACAACAGCTCTGTTCAGAAGGAAGAGTAGCTGCCGTCCTTCTGAGCTGCATTGCCAGCACCCAGGGATCTAACAGAATATCAATCATTTCCCCAGGATGCCTGCTACCACCTCCTTTCAGCATTAGAGGAGGCCAGAGAGCTAGGGAGCCTCAAGGATACAGTGCTAGCTCCTGGCTTCTGTCATCTGGTCCATCTGCTCTACATGTGACCCCAGCCTGCTAGCAACCCCCAGAGATGCCTCCCTCAACACACGAGCCCCTGAACTTGCTCCCACTGGCTTGCAGAGCCTCGGCCTCTCTGCTAGGAGGCAATGACTAAGGTAAACCTTGGCACCACAAACCCCACAGTCATAAATTTCACTTACATCTAGTAAAACACAGGCATCCAATTAAACCCATAATCCTATAAACTTGCCAGCAATCAAGCTCACGGTTTAAAATGAAGACAGGCAGGTGCACTCAATCAATACCACTGAGGTTACAGCCTGCTTTTGTAGGCTGTTCCTACATTGAATCTGGAGTTCTTCTTGCTGTTTGTTTTCTGCCTAGGTAGAAATAACAAATACTCCTGCTTACTCCTCCATAATTTGTCCTGTGCAGTGATGTATGGCTAAACCCTGAGGTCAGCCAGATGTGGGTCATGTAGAAACAGAGTTCTTTCTTTGGTGCAGCCCTGCCTCTGTACCCGAAGCCACCTCGACGGTCATTGTACAGATCACGGATTTGGAGCACGGAGCCTCTAAGGCACAAAGGTGAGTTCTACATCCTGAGATAGGAACCTCTACCTCAAGGGCATGGTGGAAAACTTCCACTCATTTCCTTGAACCTCTGGCCAAATCTAGAGGCTACTGCCCACCCAGAACAGTTACCAATGTATTGGGTTGCTATGGTTATCCAACTATGTCTGCATACTCTCTTCCTCATACCTGCCCCCAACAAAGCCTTTTACTTCATCTTTAAATGAAAGTGAAACTAGTTTTTTTTTTCCTTCACTTTCATTATTCCCAGAATAAAATGTCTGCAGATGCCTCTCAGTAGATTTTCTTGACCAAATTAACATCTTCCAAAGCTTTCCTTGCCTCCTTGACCTGTTGAAATAACGATTCACATTGGCAAATTCAGGTGATTAGAAAGGAATATACATTTAAGAAACACACTGGGTTTTTGCTAGAATCGAAAGGGACTTTAGTGCTCAGGACTTCTTCCTCTACAAATTGCATGTGGAGTTTTAGGTTGGGCTTGTGACCATTGGCTTCTCTGAGGTAAATGTCCTCTGTTGGTTCTGGAATTGAGGCATGGCTGTTGCCAAGGCTTGTTCATTATCCTGGGGACATGAGTCATTATAACATATAGAAGAAATCTTCCTGGCCACATGAGAGCCTCATCCCTGCAAGTTACATCAGGGAGATAGGAAAGCTTTGGAGGAAACTTAGGCCTATTTTTCATGTAAGCAATCTATGTTCCTCTTATCCCGTGATGTGGTAATCCTTATATTAGGGGAGAAAGGTATGTAGGTAACATGAAAGGGATTGCTAAGGGCCTGTGAGTTGGCTGTGTGGGTCAAAACACTTGTTACCAAGTCTAAGGACCTAAGTGATCCCTGGAACTCACATGGTGAAAGGTGAGAACCAACTCTCACAAGTTGTCCTCTGACCTCCATACACGCACCAGGACACATGTACACCCACACACATACACAAGCACACAAATAAATGTGAAATTATTTTTTAAAGAGGATTGCTAAGAAAATATAACCACAAAGCAATATTCTTTTCTTGAACACATCTATAAGATATTATGCACACTCTCATGTAAATGTAGTAGTAAACATGCCTTTAGCTCTGTGACCCTCATTGGTCAGATCCTTGGGCTGGAAGAGAACACAAAAGTAACTCTTCACACCTCCCACCTCCTAATAAGTCTATTGGTGGGCCAAAAGATAAGCCCTACCTGATCCTAGCCAAGGCAGCTGACAGACATAGCTATTAATAATACACAATAGTCACACACACACACACACACACACACACACACAAATCAATCAGAAGTGGAGATCTAAGCCCTTGACCAGGCGCCTTCACTTGTATAGTCTTTAATTTCCAAGGTAATTCATGACTTGAATCTTATGGTTATTCCCATTGTGTAGGTGAAATGGTAGCTGAAACCAAGTCATAAACTCAAACGGCAGTTTGCCTCTGCTAGCTGCACCATGCTGCTCCTGCTGGGCTTGGACCAACTGGACATCAGGAGAAATGGTCTGCATACCAATGGGCAGGTGAGCAGGCAAAGATTTTATCTGGTAGGCTCAGCTCCAGAAGCTTGCCCCTCCTCTTCTTCAAGCCTGGTGACAGGCATAAATCCCAGAAAAAGTAGACCTCAGCTGGTGTGGATAATCTCCTTCAGATGCTGTATATATATACATACATATACTCTGTCATTAAAATAACACTATTTTTCTAAGCTGCTAATAGGATTATTCACAATGTCTAAAGCAAAATCCCAAAGCCTGTTATCGGTTTGCCAAAGAACTAAGTCTTTTTTTTAATCTTTCTATGAATGTCAATTCTGAGCCAGATAGATGGGCACCATGTTCTCAGCTGTGCTGGTCACTCAGCATCCAAAACTTTCCTGGGTTAATATGCACAACCACATTGAGTCCCTAGATATGGGCCCTTCCCTGTCTTCCTCCACCCTCCCCACCCCCACCTCTCACTGCCAAGACAATCTTTTCTCCCTTCTCAAACCATGCCAGTACACAGAAATCTTCAAAAGCTAGCTCAACAAACTGTCATATGGCACCTGGGCACATGTGGCCATGGTGTTCATCCTGAGCTATCAGCCTGGCTAACAAAAACTAGCCATTGTCCAAAGGCAGCTCCAAGTGCTCTTCAGTAGTCTCAGCTTGAGGACTGTGTGAGGTATTATTTTTTTCTGTGATGAAACACCTTGACAAAAGCAACTTAAGAGTGGAAAGGTTATTTAGGCTCACAGTTCCAGGGTACAGTTCATCATGGTGGAGGTTGTTGCACCATATTTGTAACCAAGCAGAGAGAGAGAAATGCATGCTAGTGCTCAGCTTGCTTTCCCATTGCATGCAGTCCAGGATCCCCTGCCCAGGAAGAGGCCCGCCCTCAATTAATGTGGGTCTTTTTCCCACATCAATTAATAGAACCAAGATAATCCCTCAAGCATGCCCATCACCCAGGTGACTCTAGAATCTTTCAAGTTGACAATTAACACTAGCTTTCATAACTCCAACCCTTGTCAGTTTGACATCCAAACACATCACTTTTAAGCCAGATCTAGGACTGGGACAAATTTGTGGGTCCTTTCTTCCTTCCACCTTCCTTCTTTCCTTTCTTCTTTCTGCTTAATGTGTGGTTGGGGATTGAGACAGGGTCTCACTATGTAACTTAGGCGGGCCTCAAGCTAGTGAACCTCCTGCTTCAGTCTCCATGCTGGACTTAGAGCCATGTGCCACCATGCCCCTCTGGCTTCTTTATTCTAGACTGTTTACTCTATCTACAGTTCTTCATCACCAGCACACATCATGAAACTGCAGTGGGTTGCACATAACCCTGTAGGGTGCTGATTCATAGAAGACAAGTATCAAAGTTGGGGTCTGATTTGGCACAGAGAATTGCTCTTTGCAGTCATGATTGTAAGTCCAGTTAAATGGTATGGATGATCTTTTTGAGAGGGTGAGACACAGAGGGATATAATATCCAGAGCAACCAGACACTTGTAAACAGAGTTCACAAGGTGGTTATGGATGTGATTATGCATTTATGAAACGTGAAGAATCAATAAGTGACTCCTCAGATTCCTTCTTCCCCATCATCTCTCCCTATCTCCCTTTTTCCTCATTCTCTATCTTCCTTTCCTAGATCCCCAAATGTTATAGCAACATAATACTGCTGAAAGTACAGTTTAAATATTATCTCCTTTGTGAACACTTTCCCTACCACTGTTTGCACTGCCTGTACACTCTGACAGACCTCTGGCCACTGGACAGCTGTCCCTTCTAAGTCCCGGTTTCCATGGCATGTTGAGTTCAGCTCTGATCTTCTGTGGTAATTAGTTCTTGCTCATTTCTTAAATTTCCAGTGCCAAGAACATGAAGACAGGGTCACTGAGTACATGTCACATGCTAAATGAATATTTGAGATATGAGAGAATTGATCCATGAATGTTGGTTGCAGGTAGTAAGTGTTATTTCTTCCCAACCAGGTCCTATCCCCATGTGCCACTCCTCCATATGTTCAGACTCTAAATACAAACTACGAAAACTGTATAACTAATGACAGGAAACTAATGTAATGTTGGAATTATATTTATTTTTAGGATATTACTTCCTCCTATAACCTTAATATAGCATGTGGTGCTTGTGTGCGTGCGTGTGTGTGTGTGTGTGTGTGTGTGTGTGTGTGTGTGGTGTGTGTATACAAACCCTAGTATGACATACTGGCATACATTTTATGTAGGTGGATGTTGAAGTCCTCCTGGATTGTCTGGAAGGTTAGGTGATTTGAGATATGAGAAGAGATGACATTTTAGCAGAAGAGGTAATTAGCATAACAGAGTCATTAGAGTGGCAGTGAAAGAAAGAGCTGCTCTACATTCCCCCAAAGTAATCAGGGTCCCCTAAAGTGGGACACAGGCAATGATACCGAAAGAAATTGAACATCCTCTCCCTCATTTTGTAGCTCCCTTGGGTCTAGATTGCCACAGAATGTGTATCTAGGGAGGGCTCTCTCTGTCTGCTACACTAAGCTACTTGCATTCTTGGAACTAAGTGACTCAACGAACAGGAAAAGCTGGTAAACATGTGAAGGGAGGAGTGGAGGAGCGGGAATGCTAAGAGGAAGAAATTGGGAAAATGGTCTCTCAACAGCAATTCAAAAGTCAAAAACTATTATGGGGAGAGTTCTTGAGAAGAAACTAATGTTTTTAAATGACTTTCCCCACAACTAAACTTTAATCAAAGACTTCACCTTATATTTACTTAATTTTGGTTGTTAGCCTGAGCCTTTAATGGCTGCGCTATCCCTCCAGCCCCTTCACCTTATATTTACTATCACATGTGAAGTCCTTTATCCTCTGAGCCTCAGATCCACCTTCTCCCCTCATTTGTCTTCTTCTCTCCTGCTATTACAATGAGCATTGCATCACCCACTTACTTAAATGCAAAGAAGTCATGCTTGGTTTCTCCTCTGCTTTCATCCCCACCAGCTTATTCATACACTCCAACCACCCCTTGTATAATATACCTTCTCCATGGTCCTTAGATTTGCCAGGTCACACCTTCCCCCTTGACCGGCTAACCTCCTCCTAATCCCCACTCATTCCTTCTCTGGCCACTCTAACCCTTCCATAATTCTCCCCTACTGTTTCTTCTTGTTTTCCATAGACTCTTCACATCTTGTAATTATTGAATCTATGTGGCATTTTTTTCTGTTGTTCTTAGAGCATCTACTAGAATGTAAGCTCCCAGAGGACAGATAGATGCCTTGTGGGTCTATTTCCACTGTTTTCTCCAGAGGCTACTGGAGATACCTCCCAGACCTTATAGGCTTTTGATGAGTAAACTCCAGCAATGAGTTTGAAAATAAAATATAAAAGTTATGTAATTATAAAGAAGTTTATGCTTTATAACTGTCAGAACAGATAACGTATTCCTGACGAGACCTAATTCATTTAACGGATAAGATCCACGTATAGCTGGCAGCATCTATTTGCACCTATCTGTACTGCCATAATTAATGCCAGGTTCTTAGAAGCAATCTGCTCCCTTAAGGAGGCAGAATCCGCTTTTAAATTTAATAAAGGCGGACTGAATAACAGAGAACTTGACTATATTGTCTCAAATTGCTCTCTAATTTTTTCACATTTGAGATTCTTTTCAAAATGACTATGGGATCACCAATAGGAAATGGTTGCCCTATATTTTGGCTTTATTAAGACTCTAAAAGCTGGGAACTTTTCCTTAAGCTAATTGTAAACAGAGAGCACATGCTTCATGAGGAGACAAATACTGCATGTGTGACCATGCATGTGTGGTGTGGTCATGATACCCCATCCTTGACCCAGTTGTGCCTCTGAGTACTGGGTTAAAATTCAAAGTTCTCTGTTAATCCAGGTGAGAACTATTTTTACTGAGCCTACCTGTGCTTTGCCATTCAGAACATAATTGAAAAGAAAATGTGCCTTAATTTTAGGTAAGTAGTCTAAAATATTAATTTCATGAGAGAGGGAGACAAGGTGTGTTTTGTTCATTGTTAATTTACCTGTCTGCACAAGGCACAGTATTTGCCACATTATAGATGCTCAAGGATGCCTAAAATCGAACAATTGCTATGAGATTGATTTTACCTTCTCTCCCTGGACCAATCCTTCCCCGACTCACAGTAAGCTCTGGCAAAATAAACACCTGTTGATTTTCCTCAAAAGCTTGGCTTCTGCCAAGACACAATTTTCCTATGGCTTCTGTTTCTCTAGCTAAGCTCTTTCTGGAAAATATTTCTCAGCAGCTTGAGTGGCTGCAAGGTTTATCTGCAGGCAGGTTTTTAAAAACAGCCCAAACAAACAAGGGGCCCAGAGACCTGACAGGATAGCTTACATGTACACAGCTCACAGGAGCATCCCACAAATCTGAGCCTTACAGGATCTTGAGGGAAGGAAAATATGCATTTCAGCTCTCCTCCCCATGGCACTTCCAGGGTTAACACTTTAAGTAGTTATCCCTGTACTCTTTTTGCTCTCAGATAACTCAGAAGGGGTTGGATTAAGAATGTCAGACTTGGCCTTTTGGTAATCCTCAGTGCAAAAGGCAGCAGAGTCAAATTTGAAGGAAAATGGCTAAAAGATATAGAGGTTCTAGGCAGCATGAGGAGCTGGCATTCCTCCATGCAGGGGAACATGCACATATTTCAAACCTTTTTCATCAAGTAGATGATTCGATAATTCCCACATGTTTGCATGCCTCCTCTGCTGAGGCTGCAGGAGGAGGAATCAAGGGGCATCCCAGATTCTTCCCCTTGGGACTCCCACAGCAAGAGGAAGGGTTCCAGATTTTCAGCCCTGCCTCTGTGGTCAATAGTCTGGGTTCAGAATCTGTTCCTGCCACTTACAAACTATGGGATCACAGACCAGTCACATAACCTCTTAGAACTTGTTTCTTCCTCGATTGCAGTTGTTCATGGCATCTACCTGACAGAGTTGCTGCTACAAGTTACCCAGAATAAGACTTCCTATAGAGCGTGCAGAGTAGCTGCTTACTAAAGATCATGCATGCTGCCACTGCCGTCTTCTTCCTCACCATCACTGTCCCTAACAATCCTCATTCCTCTCCCTTCACTTCCCAACACTATAATGTGGCAAGTTGGCAACATCATGTGGGGTACACCCATTGATCCTCTCTCCAGACCTTAATGTAAGATCTTGGCAGCCAGCTCCTGGACAACGATGCTGGCTCCTCTGGATCCAGACCTCCCACCCCACATTGCTTGTGATCGCTGCTTCCATTTCACCATGACTCTGGTTGCTTCTATGGTCAATATGGATGCCCCCCATTCCCTCTAAGCTTACACAATCTCTGAGTCCTTGGTTAGCCCTTTCTAACTACATTTGTCTTGCTTCACATGCCTGTTCTTCCTACGCTCTTCCCTATCAGCCCAGCTCTCCTACTCTGAATGTCTGCAACCCTTCATAGCCATTTGTCTCTTTTAGGGAATCAGATAATTAGACCAACTTACTCGTGATTTATGGTGAGTGCTAATTGGGCAGCAAACAAATCTTGTTTTCATTTATGTGGCCTGGAGGAACTTATTCAATTTTTCTGGGGCTCAATATGCAACACAAAAAATGGAACTGGTTATATATACCTTGAATGGTGATTTGAATGAGCTAATATGAGAACTCACACAGCACAGGGCTAGGTTTGGTTTTAAAAATTAGTAAATATCTTTTTTGCCTGAGCAAGATCCTTTATATTTCTTTACGTGTGTCATGAAACAGGAAAAATGTTGCCACATGCCCTCAGTCCATGGTGCTTAATGCCCACCTGTGACTTCATGGATAAGCCATACTGATCCCTGCAAATCTTTTCCTATCTCAGTTAGTGTGTTTGTCTAACTGTTATTATGGTGGTGGAGGTAGTAACAATGGTGTGTGTGCATTTGTGGGGAAGGGAGAGAGAAGGGGAAAGGGAAGGAGAAGACCCAGGAATTCTTGGCCATTCGTGTGGTAGACACATTCCTACATGTAAAATCATTAGAACTTTCTACAATCTTAAAATTGACTTCCAATTTCAAGATGTCACAAAGGCTAAAGTTCTGCCACATGGGAACATTCTCAAGTGGGTTAAGCTTTGGACTCACCCAGCAGTTCTCTTTGAAATACCAGAGCCTTGTACAGAGGTCACTTGTGTTATAATGTGAATGCAATTTCCAGGAATGTTTCCCTCTCCTTCAAAGGCTATGTGGGAAGTGAGTTTCTATATGTGAAGAAATAACCAGCTGTGCACTTTAGACAAACTTACCCCAGGCCTCCTGAGTAAAATTATTCATTACAAAGGACTGTCTTTGTTTTAAAGTATTGTGCATGCCAGGCATACTGTCATATGTCTGTAATCCCAGCACTTGGGAGGCTGAAGCAGGAGGAGCAGAAATTCAAGGTCATATTAGACAATATAGCAAGTTCAAGGTTAGCCTTGGTTACATAAGACTCTATCTTGATGAAAAGGAGAAAGGAAGGGAAGGAGGGAGAAAGAGCAGAAGGGAAGAAGGAAAGAAGAAGCTACGCTATCACCATAAGTTTTCCAAAGTGGTTCATTCTCAGCCTCTGAATCGTCAAGGCTGTGAGAAGGCTGGGTGTGGGCCACTCACATCAACCCCAGAATTTCTATTAAATCCTAGCTTTCTTGCCAAATGACAGATCATGTCTCTACATCTAAAACTGTAGTTATTGGCATGAAAATCAGTATCCAAAGTCATGGTGCCTACGTCTGCTGCACACACCGAGTAGAGAATGGTATTTGTAGAAAAAAGAACATTCTAGAGGAAGAACTTTCCTAAATTAATCTGAGTGAGCATTCAGACTTCTGTAAATCAGGCTGGTGCTGCCTTACACTGTTGTCACTAGCTTGTTTCCTAAGCACATTTAAACTAGAGCTTTCCCATTCTTTTATGTGTATTGATTTCTATGATTAGTGGTGATTTAAAGAGTCTCAAGCAGTTGTCTCAGAGAGGGCTCCTAGTTTAGTTTCCTATTGCATGGAAGCAATTTACCCTACATTTAGCAGCTTTAAATAACCCAGAGGCCTTATATCACTGCTCCAGCCCTTGGAACACAAGCCTAGTTAGCTGGGTCTTCTATACTGGTTGCCGCAAGGCTGAAATCAAGGTCCTGGCAAGTACTGGCCTGGGGCTCCTGGTTCTCCTTCCCTCCCACAGGCTGGTGGGAGAACTGGGTTCCTGCATCTATTGGTCTGAGGCTCTCTGCTCTAAAGGCCTCTCACTGTCGCATGACACTTGGCCCTCTCTATGGCATAGCGGTTTTCTCTTTCGTGGCAAATGAAGAATGTTTTCTGCTGTTTCTATACCCAGGAAAGGGAAAAGTCTTGCCCAGGACCAGAGTTATTCTACAGAATCTCACTTCTAACAGTGGATTATCATGAATCCACTGAGAGAGGCTATGCTTGCACCCACAAATATTCTGGCTTTTGCTATAAATGTAGCACTGTTAGGGCCCTGGTATCCTTAGGCCCTGCTCACAGCAAGGGGAAGGGATTGCAAGATTCATAAAACAGGAGGCAGAATCTCAGGGTCCAGCTTAGGAGTCCATCCATCACATCCTCCTTTCTGGATTTGTCTATTGATTTGATCTGCCAGTTTGTTAGAATAAAATCAAGTTAAACATTCTTGATAAGCTTACTACTAAGGTGCTTCAAGCAGGTTTCCTGACTCCCCATGTCTCATTTTTCACCCACCAACCTCTATTCATGCACATAGTCCACTGATTCTGTCAGAGTCCTCCAGGTCCCATTCTACTTCTCCTAAGAAAATGACGCCCACTGAAGTTGATCCATGTTCACACAATGGCTCTCATCTCATTGCCATATTGGCTGATTTGAATGGCTACATCCCAGGTGTCTCTCCATCTTAGTAGATCAAAAAATAGCTTAATTCCTGAGGTGGTGGTGGCACATGCCTTTAATCCCAGCACTTGGGAGGCAGAAGCTAGCAGATCTCTGTGAGATCAAGGCCAGCCAGTGAGTTCCAGGCCAGCCTGGGCTACAAGGAGGAGACCCTGTCTCAAAAAGGGGGCGGGGGGAGAAGGGAAGGGAAGGGAAAGAGAGAAAAGGAGGGGAGGGGAAGGGAGGGGAGGAGAAGACAGGAGAGGAGAGGAAAGAAGAAGAAAATAGGTTGGGTCATTTATAATCAACGCAAGTTTATTGTACACAGTTTTGCAGTCTGGGAAGTCCAAGATGCAAACACTGGCTGATTTGGTGTCTGCTGATGGCTGCTCTTTGTGTGTAATGGGTGCCACCTGCTCTTTTCTCTCCTGCTGGAAGAAGGGAACATGGAGGACTCACATGGTGAGGGAAAAGCTGATCTCTTCAACTCTTTTTGTTTTTAAACAGCATACATTTTAGTTTTTCTTTGAAACTTCGTGCATATCCCTTCAGCTCTTATAAGGGCCAATCACATTCAAAAGGATGAAACTGTCATGAATGAATCACCTCCCCAAATGCCCCTATCTTAATATTATCATGCAAGGCATTACGTTCCAACATGTGAATTTAGAGGGAACCAATATTTAAGCCACAGATTAAAAGTACAAATAACAGCCTATGCATGAAAGTTTGTCACAAATTCAAAGCTCAAGCTGGGTGTGGTGGTGCACACCTTTAATCCCAGCACTCAGGAGGCAGAGGCATGTGAATCTTTGTGAGACTGAGGCCAGCCTGGTCTACACAGCATGTTCCAGGACAGCTGGGGCTATAGGAAGACTTCGTCTCAAAAGGCTAAAATGAGAAATGTACATACAGTGTCTGAACATCAATGCATGTGTATACCTGGGTGCTGCTTGGCAAGGAACACAGTGCCAGACAGACGAGACCTCCCTTTGAGTGGTTGGTGAGAGTGGTCCAGGAGACTCTCAAAATAATACAGGCTATTGCCAAACCTCTTGGTTATCTCCCATAACTAGTAAAGACCCTATTACTGCTGAAGATAGGACATACTTTTAATACAGGGCTTGGAGCAATGGAGCAAGAACTGACCTGGAAGCCTACTACCAAAGTTTTGCTATCATAATGCTAGATAATAATATGCAAACTGACAAGGGAGAAAAACAATCCATGGTCCAACCTAGTTCTAAAATCTAATAACCATAATACCAGCATGGCAAACTACCTCTACTGGTGCAGTAGTGGCACCAGTTGATCTGGGGGCAATCAACAGCTATCTAATTGAACTTAAAACCCTTTCAATGGGAGTGAACTCATGGGTGGTACTAAAAGCTCAGTAAAATACACATGGCAGGACAGGACACAAATTACAGAGAAAATCCTATCTCTTTCGTATCTCTAGACAAATGAAATTTCTTACCATATGCTAAATATGGATCCTTATATTTACAGACATGCATACCATACACCACTCATCAAAGAAGCTTATTTTTGCAACAGATTGAGGCTACTGCAGAATTCCACAACTGGTCAGACACAGAGAATATATGTCTGAGAGATGCCCAGTACTAGGTGACACATCTACAGTTGAACCTCTAAGGCTCATAGAACATAGTGGAACAAGCAATAGAGAGAAAACTAATACATCCCTCTCACAAGTAAAGCTTCCTTATACAACGGAGTGTGATGCACACAGAAGGCCACAACTGGCCAAGTTTTAAAGAATAAAAGACTTCGGAGTATGTATCCTTGGATAGGACTCCTATATTGAACCTCATCAATACATGGCTTAGAGACCATTCTGGAAGAGGGGGTGGAAAGATAGTAAGAGCCAGGGCTGGTTCATGAACACAGGGAAACAGAGGCTTTCAGGTCACAGGAAGCTTGCACATGTGAACTTGTGGCATTGAGCATAGGACCCATGCCAACTCACTTAAAACAAGGGCGAGAGGGGACAAGAGAAATGGGTGGTAGGCCAGCCCTAGACTAAGAATTATTGGAGACTAATTGCTACTGGATGATGGGAAGTATGCCTTATATACGCTCTCTAGATGGCCTGACTAGATTCCAGTGGATGAATTTTACACTGAAGGACATCTGGGTACAAATGCTTGACTGGATAGGACTTAACATGTATGGTAGAATACATGAGGTCTGCTGAGGGGTTGGGGGGACATAGATGGGGGAGGGGGCCTAAATTTGGTTAAGAACTGTTGTATGAAATTACATAAGCCCATTAAAAAATTTTTTTTTTGTCTTTTTGAGACAGGGTCTCCCTGTAGCCCCAGCTGTCCTGGAACTCAATATGTAGTCTGGGCTGGCCTCGAACTCACAGAGATCCGCCTGCCTCTGCCTCCCAAGTGCTGGGATTAAAGGCATGTGCCACCACGCCCAGCCTTAAAAATATTTTTTTAAAGACAAAAAAAAATCATTAAATAAAACATGCCTTATGTGTTCTATTATAGCAAATGCAGTTTTATAATGGTCTGGAAGCAATCACCTGAGTTTGCAATTCTTGGATCTCATGAAGTTCCTGCCTAATGTTTAAAAAATGCAGCACAGACTTCTGCCCAAGGGTCACTGTTCTCTTCCTAGCCCTGGTTCCACTGCTCAACCCTTGCTCACAGCCTACCAGAAACCCTGTCCAAGTCACTCAGATGACCAACTTGTGGCCTAGAGACCTAAGATCTTGCTGCAGAATGGAAGAGGTAAGAAGTCTACTCAGACCCTGGGTTGGGCTTAGAATGCTGGAAAAGGGCACCCCAGTGGTTCAGGAGGGTGTTGAAATCCCCTCCTAGCTTCCAGAAGTGCTCTGTACTCTCACTGAGGCCCTCACAACTGTGGAGGACAAGAGTAGGCTGGCCAAAGCAAGCTGCCTAGGTGGAGGCCGCTGTTGTCTCAGGGCAATGGTAAGCCATTTCATAGAGTAGCAATATGAAATGAATGAGAAAATGAATGTTGAGTGCATATTCTGGGGTTTAGTGTAGAACGGTTTGCTAGTATAAGTTAATGTTTAGTATTTTCAGATGCCTGTGGATTGAGAAATAGAGAAATGGATGGACACATTGCCCCCTTTCACCAGCATCTGGCACCACCAGATCAAATCCTTCTTGTGCACTCCTGAATTTTTCTACCGTCTTCTCAAGCCTAAAAGCAAACAGAGAGGGAAATGGGCAGACAAGTTGTTGTGTTTGCAAATCAGCTTCTCTATGCAGGGATGGTATGTTCTAAACCATGCAAGTCAAATTAAAATCCCTACATATGCCCCTGCTTTAAATGGAGCCTGCCTGATCAAACCACTGATCACTGACATGGACAAAACACACAGCTCACAGTGTCTGACATCTCAGATTCCTTCTTCCTTTGACCTGTACACATCCCTTGTCTCTTTGAACCCCTCATCCTGTTTGTGGGTTAGCATTAATTACAGAATAAATCAAGAATATATGCTAATCTGGGGGATCTTGTCTTTGAAATGCTTCTCTCTGACTTCCCCGTTTGCAGAGAGCACTGTGAAGAAGGCAAACACATCCTCAGCTGGCAGACTTTGTCTTCCTTACAATTTAGGTGTGATCTATATTCAAATGACAGTTTAATGAGCCTTTTCCTATTTCCAGAAACCTTATCACATCATTAAAGCGTAGAAATGAATAATACATCTAGCAGTTGGATTAAGCTGAACTTGAGACCTGATGCATCTTCAAAGGGGGGGAAATGGAGCAGAGGCAGAATCAAGGGCTGTTGAGCTAAAGAGAAGGGGTTAAGTGAAGTGGGCAGGAGGGGCTATTTTTGTTCTCATGCATCAGCAGCTTAGGTAAATGCCACTAGTATTTTTCAAAGTCTTAAAGTGGCATATCTATTTCTCTGGGCATGGGCTAGGAGAGAATTTTGGAAAATTATCAGTCAGCCATTGTGCTGAGAATGAATGACATCTCCGGGAGTGACTGCAAGTCACTATTTTGCTGTCCACCAAATAATGTCCTCTAAGGGTAGAAAAGCTCTGAGGTCCAAATTGCTGCTCTGTCTCCTAGTGACAATGTGTCCTTGGGTTGAGGGCTTTGACTTCTTTGAGCCTCAGTTTTCCCATCTATTAAATGAAAATAGCAAATATACCCACTTTGAAGGATTTGGGGCAAGAGTCAAGGTGGCACCCTAGATTGTATTATTAACATGATCTGAGAACGGACTTCACCCCCCCTCCCCACCCTAGGACCACTCTCCAGCCTCAACTCTCCAGTTTCTCCTTCTAGGAGCTGCTGTTATATCTCAAAGTCCAGTGGAAATGTTCTCCATCTTCCCTGATAGCCTCACTGGGTCAAGTGCTTCCTTCTCCCAGCATCCCCATTGACCTTGACATGCTGTTCTGATCATATTAACACTTGGCTAAGATTTTGTACTCCTTTAAATATGTTGCTTGAGTGAGTCCAGATTCATTTTCTTTTCCTTCTGGATATGTAAGTATACAGAGGCAAACAGCACATGTCCAGGTGGCGTCAGGATCCTGCACAATGAAGACACATGTACATGTTGGTCACATGAAGCTCCTCAGTGGCCCAGAGCAAAGCCTTTACATAAAGATGGTCAGGGTGGCTTTCACTCTAACCTCTATCAGGCCTCACCCAGAAAGCGCATGCGAGTGGCAAGTTGAATCATTTCTTGTTTCATAAGCCCTAGAGAAAGGATCATCTGGACAGTGCTGTATGAATGACTCCTCCACAGCTCCACAATGGTGGGGACACAGAATCAGTCTGGTTCACTTCATGGCATTTCTCCCATTTCCCCACCCTGAATCCCCTGAACCACTGTCCTGAGGTCCTATATTTCAGTCCCCTGCAGGTCTAATTATTTCTTCAAACTGACTGTCATCTCTCTTCCTAAGGAAATAATCTAACAATGTTAATCTCTTACTTTGTGTCTCTTTTTTCCCCTAATGAAGGAGTTTATACAAATAAGGTACAAGTTAGGAAACACTCCATACTCTGGTCCCAGCTCTTCTTTAGCTTTCTTTCCCTCACTTTCCCACGGGAATGCTACCCTGGAGCCACCCCTCCCCCATGCCACTGTATCCTACAGCCAGTGTTCCTTCCATTGCATCAATCCTATCATGCCTCTCTTCTCACAAGACCACAATGGCTCACTAGCAAGTCCTCTATAGCAGGTCTGTGCCTTACAGAGTCTCTCCTGGAAATATACCCAATACAAAACCACCATGCACAAGTTCACATTGAAAAAATGTACAAAGATATTCACAGCAGAGTTATTTGCAATAGTACCAAACTGAAAAGTCTAAGTGTACACAACAGAATAATATATAAACTGTGTGATGTTCACATAAAAAACACTATATGGCCATGATAATAAAATTTCTATTTACAGCAATCCCAATGAGTCTCACAAACATAATTTTGAGAAAAAAATCAACCACCAAAGTGTTGACACATATGTTTGAAACATATGATTCCATTTGTGTGAGGAAGGGAGTCAGAAGAAGCAAGGCAGTGCTACCCTTGAGGAAAGTGACAATTAGAAGTGGCTGGACTATATTAAATTGTGTCTCCCTCAAAAGAGGCCCAAATCCTTACTCTGGATACTTGTGGCTATGAGCCTACTTGGAAAATAAGGGATTTGAAAATATCTTAAAATATCTCTTTTGAGGTTAGATCTTGAATGTCTCACCCCCCAGGCCTATGTGTTAAAAGCTTGGACACCAGCCTATGACCTTTTTGAGAAGTGCTGGAACCTTTAGGGCCAAGTGGAAGGAGGTTGGGTCACTGGAAGTATTCTCTTAAGGGGATACTGATCTCTCTCTCTCTCTCTCTCTCTCTCTCTCTCTCTCTCTCTCTCTCTCTTTTCCAGGCCACTATGAAATAAGCAACATCTCTGTCAGGATGTCCTGTCCTGTCACAGGCCCACAGGACCAAGCCAACCAACCATAATGCAAAGCCTCCAAAACTGTGAGTCAAAATGAGTCCTGCCTCCTAGATTGTGTTTGCCTCCTTCGACATCTCTTCATCTTTATCTTGTTGCATTAACCAGTAACAAGAAAACAAGGCGTGCATGATGGCATGATGATATCATTGTGATCTGGTGACTAACGTTCTTGTAAGAGAAAAGAGGGAGAGTTGAGACACATAGGGTAAGACCATGTGCAGACGGATGCAGGGACTACGGCAAGGCACCGATAAGCAGAGCAATGAGGAGGATTGATGAAAACCACCAGATGGTAAGAGGAAAGTGTGGAGCACACTCTCCCTCAGGACCTCCAGGGAGGAGGTGCTCCCTACCAGCACCCTGACTACAGACATCTGGCCTACAGAACTGGAAGAGTGAATTTAAGTTGCTTTAAGCTACTGCATATTTTAACAATTTGCTGTATCAGCCACAATAAACTAATAAGGGCTACTAAAAGTCAACTAAGGTTCTAGGATTTTTAAATCTATGTGAGTGCATTAAGCTCAGAAAAACTCATTGAACTGTACAATCTTTTTTTTTTGGTCTTTTTGAGACAGGGTCTCCCTATAACCCCAGCTGTCCTGGAACTTACTATGTAGACCAGATGTAGACCAGGCTGGCCTTCAACTCACAGAGATCCGCCTGCCTCTGCCTCCTGAGTGCTGGGATTAAAGGCATGTGCCACCACACCCAAGCCTGAACTGTACAGACTTTTATGTGTGTGTGTGTGTATGTATGACTTCAAAACAGTAAAGATGCACATATGTATATACATACTATCTATGTATATATGCATATATAATTTCTCTTTATTACACTTTGAAAGAAGCTCTATTATCATAGCACAATAGTGAGGATAAGATGGGTCATTACATAGTAACAAAAGATCCCTTCAAAACCCTTAACAATAAAGGATGACACTTCATCCATGAAATATGTCTTTGGGGGCTCAACTCTTATCTCTGTTTCATATCATCTTCACAAAACATCAGTTTTAATTCCTACGTGAAACTTTTGCAGAATTCTCCAGGCATATACGTGATACATCAGAAGCATCTCCAATTATATGACTTTATTTTGGCCACTTGCTTGCATGTTTATTTGGGGTACTAGGTGTGAATGCACAGACTGTGAGAATATCACCTATATGGAGTGAGCTTAATGACTGGAAGCATATATTTTATATCAGACTCTGTCAGACAGATTGGTGTTTTAATTCCATCTCCAGTGGCCTCAGACATCTTAATTCCACATAGCTTCACATTTCCCCCTTTGTGAAATATACTACTACTATTAGCCTTGTGTGGTTATGAAGATAAAAGATCTAAAAATAGGCAAAATTGAAAAACAGTACAAAGTACATATAAAGTACTCCATAAATATTAGATATTTACTTACTATTGTTGCATACTTACCACATACTTGGCTTTTATATGGCTCTAGGGTTAAAGACAGTGATAACAAAGATGAGACTCTTAGAATAGACTATTCATGTTAATGTAAATAGCTATTATTTACATGCTCAGTATAAAAATAATGAGTACTGCATATAAACACAGTGCTGAGCATACAGAAGTCCCATGGTATAGTACACGCATGGTAACCATCTTTTTCTCTAACTCACAGATTAGTCTCAGTTTCTTGCCCTTATCAGATGCTCCTTAATACATATTTTCTACTTTGATTCTCATTTTCTCATGAGTCATTCCATTAAAGACTACTTCTTCTGGGTGAGTGGCTGAACCTAATGTCAGCACTACCTACACAATAATCCATGTTAGCAGACGCCCTATCTATGAGGAAATGTAAAGCCGTGATGTAGGGAAATTATTCATCTCATGTTTTTGTTGAAGAAGCAAAACACACAGTAAATTAAACCTGGTCTTCTTGAAATTCTGCATTTCAAGGAATTGTGATAGGAGCCGGGGAGCACACTTCGAACACTGTGGCATTAATTATTCAGTCATTCTGAATAGGTTTCAGTTGCATTACATGGGAAAACATAAGAGCCCTCCAGTGGCCAAATAATCCCTCTCAAATCCCAAGGGTTGTTCGCTGCAGACAGCATCTCCAATGAAATGAAATGCCTGCTTCATCTTCTAGAAGGAAAGAAAGAGGGCAAGACCTATTAAAGTTCACTTTCCCATTTTAAAAATGAATTTTCTTTGATCTCAAATACTCAGGTTTTAAGAAAATTGTTATGTCTTAAAGGAAAGACCACCCCTCCTTTCTGAAAGCTAACCATTGCAAATAACACTTCTTTCTTAAAAACTGAGAATTTACTAAAGGCCCAACATTATGTACGACTTTGGGGAAGAAAATGGCGTATTGTGGGGGTAGGTAAAAAAGTAGAACACACACTCTCTATCTTCAAATGACTCATAGACTGATGAGGAGACCAGATTAACTAATTTAGAGAGTAGAATGATCTTTTATAATGCTAATCTTGATCTTTCTTTCTTGTTAGAAGCCACACTTGATTCTCTCTTCAAAGAATGTCTCATACAAGTAAATACAATTTCATCTGCTACTTACTAAGGGCAGTTATTTTAGCAGGTATGGGGTGGAGGGTAAGGTAGTCATGTCTTTTGCTTTCTTGTCATTATACCCTATAGGGAAGGGTAACAACAAATAGACTACTATAAAAAAGGATGACAAATGCTGGCATAGGATTAATATAGGAGAGATGAGGGCACGGGGGTGTGGGGGGAACATCTAGCCAAAGCTGAGGAGGGAAAGTAGTTAGGGGTGACTTCCCCGAAGAAATGACTACTGCTTAAACAAAGATGCAACTGACACCTAGGTGGTGAGGTTGAAGGCAGAATCTTCTAGAAAGAAAGAGGGAATGGGGAACACTCATTGTGAGGATGGGGGCTGAGGGGCTAAGAGATATTGAAGGGGAAGGGCATAGGAAGGGTAGAGGCAAGAGCCAGGCCTGTGAACAGCAGTTGCTGTTAATCACATTGCCTGTCGTCTATTGGCTTTATGTCTGAGCACCTCTGAAACACATTCTTTCACTGTCTCCCAAGTCATAGCACTGTTTCATCAGAAATTATTTGTGTTTTAATTTTTATTTTTATTCCAATTGTTGCTAAAATTTCCTCCTATCCTCAGCTTAGCTCCTTGGTGCTAACCAGGTTTAGTTCTCGTCAAAACCAAAACCAAAACCAAAAGACAAACACCTCTCTCTATCCTCCTTTCATGTCATCATTTTTGTGAGACATGTTTCTTTCTGTAACCCAGGTTGGCCTGAAACTCACAGCAATCCTCCTGCCTCAGCTTCTCAAGTGCTGAGATGACAAATGGGCACCAACATGCGTGGCATGTGACCATTTCGGATCACTTCAGTATTACATCGCATACTCTTCTTTTCTTGACACTCAAGCAATGTCATGGGTTAGCCTCTTTGCTGTGTGCAGCTAGATCCTAGAAGGAAGATAATGGGGCCTGGCCCAGGCAGGGAGGCAACACCATGAAATTTCTAGAGGTCCATCAACAGTGACATCTCAGCCATCAGAGCAGAGCACATGACCACTTTTCTCACATGACCACTAGATGTGAGAATCTGCACAGGAAGACATTCGAAGAGAGCAACTGAACATGACAGACTGTACAGGAGATGGGGGCAAGGTTGGGCTGGAATTTGTCACTGATGAAAACTATTCTGAGACCTGGACTTCGCTGTGAAATAACCTTCCTGGCCCATGCCAAGCTGTAGAAGCCCTTCAAAATGAATTCATCCACTGAGACACAAGAAGGGGTAACCCCTTCTTCAGATTCCATGTGGCTGTGCAGAAAACCCTCCCAGCGCCCAGCCAACTTTATCCCAGTGGTTATTAAACCTTCTCATGCTTCACTGGCATCCAGAAAATGACCCTGGCAGTCAATATGGGGAAAAAATGGATCTTGAAGAGAAATAAACATGCTGTCTCTTTCATTACAGAAGAAAACACTTGGCAGGGATGATCAAGAAGGCTAGAGCTTTAAGCCACATTAGCCTGAAGGGTCAAGATGGCAGGGTCACCCATCCATACTTGTGCAGGAAGTAATTTAGGCCTAACAATTTTTTGCTCAGTAGAGGGCAAATCTAGCAATTTCCATCAGCCAGGACTACATGTTACCTGCTCCTAGATGGCTGATGAGTGATTGTCACAGATAACAGGGATATGGACTTCAAAAGGAAAAATAAACACATGATTTTTAATTGAGGAGGATTTTATAACCACAAACAGCTCATGGACATGGTAGGTCCTTAAAGTTAAATGCAAGTTGAGCTAGTTTTAATGTTCCCTTCTCACAACTTTTGGGTTCTTTCAGGATAAATTCTCAGTGTTAGGGCTGGTTTGATCTTCATTCAAAAGATTGGGCGGGATAAAGGCTATGTAGACTCCAAGCAAGACAGTCTGTGTGTCGCTGCCTTATCCAAGATACTAGGGACTAAATGTTGTGTCAACTGCATCATCCAATTGTCCTTTTCTTACTCTCCCAACATTTTGTTTTGAAACTGTAAGAACACTTGGCTTGAGATTTAGCTTCTTATCAATTTTTAAGTACATGATGCACTATTAAGTACAGACACAACACTGTACAACCAGTGTTAAGAACTTACTCATCTAATAGGACTGAACATTTTCACCTTTTAACAACTCTCAATTTTCTAGTTCCCTCTCCTCCATCCCTGACAATAGACATTCTACTGTTCTGATGATTTTTGAAGAAATAATAGGGCTCAACAGCAAAAAAATTGAAACACAATAAAATAATTAAAATTGGGCAAAGAAATTAGAAATTTCTAGAGAAGATGCAGGACCAACAGGTATATGAAAATAGTCACTATCATCATGGGAAATCTTTCCTTTAGTTTCTTAGCTCATCTTGAGGCCAAAGGAGAAAGAGAGAGAAGTGCTGGATCTATCTCCCAATCCATTTCTCATGGAGCCACACCCACATCCCCCAGGAAGAACTGCCCATTCACAGTTGAAACCTAACCACAGTTGGACATAATATCTATTTCCAGATGTTTCCATACTTTCAGCTCCTTCCTGGCTTTCACACTGCAGCCAGGTCCCGTCCAGAGACCAAAGAGTGGCTGGCAGGGTTACCCAGACAAGGATGCTCACCAGAGCCATTCACATGTCTGCTCAGAGCCATGCCTGGCCTTCCCTCTCCTAGGGTTCTACAGGTCAGAGCCCAGCCAGGCCATGTGATTAAGTATTCAGGAGGGAAGTTTGCCTACTCCCAGGCATTCAGGACCATTCAGGGAATCTCAAAACAGCAGACTGCTGACCTATGGCCAATACTGGGAGCAAATTAGGTCTGATTTCACCTTTCTCCATGGGAAAGCCTTCTGTCCTAGAGGCTAGAAACTAAAAATAGCCTTTGACTCATGCTGACTACCCCTACATGCCAACTCATGTGCATCTTCCAGTGTGAGGCCCAGACAAGACACAGAAATAAAGAAAGATGCTTTAGGTTTCACCTTTTGGCACAGATCACATCATTAAGCCCACGACTTTGAAGACACCCAAGCACCTTGTCCATGTCCTTAACCTGTTATTTCTCTTCTGTGTCCTGAGGTACAAAAGCCAGGGCTGGAAACTTTTCATGTGGGTTTGGTGGGTCCTCATTCCTGCAGAGATACGACTGTCTTATTCTGTTTTATGCAGCTATAACAGATACCACAGACTGTGTGCCTTATAAAGAAAAAAAGTATCTTTCACAATCTAGAGGCCGGGAAGTGCCATGTCTAAATGATAGCATCCAGTGAAGGCATTCATTCTGTGTCATCCATTGGAGAAAAGCAAAAGGAGGAAGGGGGCTGGGGTGTAGCTCATGTAGAGTTATTACTCAGCATGTGGGAGGTACTAGGTTTGAACCCCAGCAACACAAAAACAAATAAATAAGTAAATAAAAAGGGCAAGAGGAGGCTGAACCTGTCTCTTTTGACAAGCCCATTCTTGCAATAACTAACTGACTCCTAGAACTATGATTTTAATCTCATTTCTGATGGTAGAGTCCTCATGACCTAATCCCCTTTGTAGGGTTGAACCCCAACACTTGTTGCATTGAGATTATATTTTCACCACCTGTTGGGAGATGTATTTAAACCAAAGTATTCTACCCTGACCCCCTTTCATGGCCTTCCATACAATGCCAATTATACTTAACTCCATCCCCACAGAAGCAAAGGTCTTTACTTGTTCCAGCGTCAAATGAAAGCTCCAAAGCCCCCAGTCTCATGCAGATCAACCATGGGTGAGGTCCAGGCATGACTCATTCTGAGGCACATTCCTATCCAGAGGAGAGCCCTTGACATGAAAACAAGTTGCATACTTTCGGTGGGATTCTCATAGGCTAGATATCCCCATTCCAAAAAAGAAAACCAGACAAGAAAGGGCTGGCCTGCCCCAAGTCAGCTGATAACCAACAGAGAAAACAAGACCGAGTCTCTTACTTTTTCATTTTATTACTACATACTACTGTACCACAGGGTGTGATGACATTTCCATATATGTATATGTTCTTTGATCATATTCACCCTATTGCTCTTTTACACTCCTATCCTCTTTTCCTTCTACCCCTCCCATATCCCTGGTAGCCTCCATTGTTAGTTTCATGTCCTATCCAGAGCTTCCACATATGAAGAAAAATATGTTATTCTTGTTGTGAGATTGGCTTACCTCATTTAACAGGACAATCTCCAGTTGCATCTGTCCTCTGAAAACAACCTAATTTCATTCTTCTTTATGGCCGAATAAAATTCTACTGTGTGTATATATCACATTTTCTTTATCTGTTCATCTGTTAATGTTGATTTTGTCTTTGAAATTTATCAGTATGTTCATATCTTACCAATTTAAGAAGGTATAAAAGCCATGTATGGGGCTTTAGAAAATTATGTCATGTGTGTTCATGAGATTTGCTGGTTTCCCCAAATGTCCTGCTATGACAGTTTCTGCTAAGCAGCCCCTCTGCTCCTATGGCAGCTTTTTCCTCTAACAACAAAGTCCGTTGCATTGGTGAAAAGTTATCATAAATGTAGGTTATGAAGACAGCAGTACGGACAAGTACTAGCATGGAAATGAATCCATGTATGTGCCACTGCATCTCAAAGACAGGAGAGCCTCTACTTTCCTTTAGAATATTCTAAAGGACCTTAGTGAAAATATAAGCATGAAAGTTAGAGTTTCAAACAAGTAATTTTTAAAATTTTAGGTAAGCATACAAAGCAATGGGTTTCATTATAGAATTTTCATATCTATATGCCATTATGCTTTGTTCTAATTCATCCCTGTCCCCTGTTGACTGGTTCTTTTCCTCAATCTCAATAGCTCCCCCTTCTTTCATGTCACATTATAGTGTTACCTTCTATTTTCCACCCTCCTTTAAGATCTCTTCCTCCCCTTTTTCAAAGCTGAAGGATCATCTCCTTTGACTGCAAGTCCTGTACTCTAGACACACTTGAAGAGAGGATGCAAGTCTTCAAAGCTTCAGACCGGTAGGTTAAGCTCACACTTCAGCTACCTTGGGTTGGGGTCTGGTGCCTGCAGCTATTGTAGGCTTTAGTTGCTCTGTGGTTCTTTAGCTCTGTAGTTTGTGCTGTCCTACTCCCATCGCTCCACTGTGCACTGCTCCAATGGGGTTCCCTGCAGTGCATAGCTTGAAGCAAGTTTCTTTAGGCTGTCTGAAATCTAGGCAATGCTTACTGTGACTTCTAGCTCTTGACTTCTGTACATCTGAGGAGCTGGCTTACATAGATGCCACCAAGTCTTATAGCTTATGTCCTCCAGAGCTGTGTCTAGGCCTGTGTGGGCCATGATTGTGACAGCTTAGGGATGCTGTACTGAATACAGGAGGCAAAGACCCAACACAGCTCTGGGCATTGACCCTGTGAATGTAAACTGGGGCCCATCTCCTGAAACCATTCTTCCTTTTCAGAGCTACAGGTCTGTGATAGAAGGAATAGCCTGGAAGATCTCCCAAAAGTCTTTGGGGCTATTCTTCCATTGTCTTGATGATCCCTTCCAGCCATCTGTACTTACCTTAATAAAAATTCCTGGCCACACCCCTGGTTTGTACTTCTGAGGACGCCTTTCATTTTCACATGGCCAGGCTGTGAGTCCTCCAAGCTTTTTCATTCTGTTTCTCCTTTAACTGCAGATTGTTTGAGCCATTTCTTTCCTCTCACAGCTTACTGTATGTGATTAAAAGTAGCCACACAGCTCCTTACACATTTTTCTGGAACTTTTCTCCACCAGCTATCCAAGCTCTTAACACTGGTATTCCATAAAGCCAATGAGAAAGATCCACAATTCAGCCAAGTTCTTTGTCACCTTGTAACAAGGATGGTCTTTACTCCAGTTTCCAATACCTTGCTCTTTATTTCCATATGAGACCTCATCAGAATGATCTTTACAGTCCATATTCCTAACAACATTCTTTTCCCAACACTAACCTTACCTCCAGAAAGGAACAGGCTTTCCCTGTTTCTTCACTTTGTCATTCACCATTCATGCTCCATTATGGCAGTCTGAACGTTTTCTAGTCTGAACCTCCAAATTCTTCCAGCTTCTACTCATTACCCAATTCCAAAGATGCTTACACATTTTCAGCAATTTATTGTAGCAATAGCCCTACTTCTTGGTGCCAATTTTCTATCTATAATAGAATAGCACAGACTGGGTAATTCACAAAGAATAGCATTTATTCCTCAGAGTTGTACAGGCTGGGAAGTCCAACTTCAAGGGAATAGTAAGGACTTTTATGCTGCATCATTTCATGTGGAAGATGGGAGGACAAGTGAGCATAAAGGAGCTAGGCAAACACACCCACTCTCGCAGTAATGCCTACTCCCTCTGTAATGATGTCAATCCTAATCACTTTTAATTCAACCAACACCTTGCACTCTGAATTAAATTTCTAAACCTGAAGTTTAGAAATAACTAAATAACAATCATGCAGGATATTTTCCAGGTTGGATTAAGAGAGTTGGATGTGTTCTACACTGGAAATTTCTTTCACACTAGTTAGTAAGAGAAACATACTCTGCCTCCATGTAGATGCATTCTTACCTGCAACAGTCTCCATCAATAATCAGAAATCTTCAAAACTGTGATTAACAGTGAGATTCTTCAAAGTCTTCATTAGTGGTTGTACAAAACGCAAAAGTCTGAAACTCCTCATAGGAATTTCTATTCAGTGTCAAGGGTGTGCTTTTTCAACAAGGCCCTTTGATACCTGAAATGGGAGTTTCTGGCTAAGAATTCCTGTTCTAGAGAGGGAAGGGGAGACAAAGGTGCAGGCTGGTGACCTCACTTTCTGAGCTCCAGGAGCTGGGAACCCTTTCTCAATGTATGAGTCATTAGAACACAGTGCAACCTGTTCCACTTGATTATTCTTTGCATAACATTTACCTAATATATGCATAACCAAAATAACTAGGTATGTTGATTAAACCTTCCTAGTTCATGTGGAAATCATTAGTTGTGGGAGGAGAGAGTCAAGAGCCCTTGAGTGGGATGTCTGAATCCAAATTTGGTCCTATCACTAACTACCCAGATGACCTTGAGCTAGGCAGGCAGTTGAACTCCTTTCTAATATTAGTTTCTTTACCAGTAACAAGATGAGATTGGAATAAATGATCAATAAAATGTTCTCTTCCAAAAGCAAAATTATGTGATTAAACAATTATGTAATGGACCTTTAATGAATTTAATCTTTTCTCTTTTCTTTGGAATATTAATTCTGTTTCATGATCTAGTAGAAGAATCACAACAGGGGCCAATTTAACTCTGTCATCATGTCCCTGCACAGCCTCGGCCAAGCCTTCTCTCAGTGTTCTTTGGAAGGTATCAAGTAGTTATTGCTAGCAGAAGACTGAAGCACCCGTGATTAGGAATGGGACAGGGGGCCCTAGAGTTCACCCTGTGACATCATCAGCAACCTTCAGCTCAGGATAAAGGGAAGCTGATGCTACAACTCCCTGCCAAGCCAGGATCTTTGCCCTTGCAAAGAGTTAGCAAAATAAAAAAAATAAATAAATAAACAAGGGAGGGGAAGAAATAGCTGTATTTGAAGTAGAATCATGAATCTAAAGAGAATGCGTTCAAAGATTTCTATGATGCACCAGCAGCTCCTTAAAGTAATAGCAAACAGTTTAGTTCCATTACTTAGTTTCCGTGGAAAATAAACAACAGGTTTGAGTAGAATAGTAATAGTGGATTTAGTTCTCAGTCCTCATTCATCTTTTGTGCCCATGCATTTTTAAAACAGGAAAGCATTTCCCCAATTATAGGTAGAACAGGAAAAAGAAAGGGAGGTGGTAGATTTGATACATCCACGGACAGGGACCTACATGGATGTGTTGATGGTGAGACAGTAGCTGAGCACTGTCTTTGGGACACAGAAGGAAATACCCAGTTATTTGCAGGCAACATCAGCCCTAGATGAGGCTAGGAGACTGTGCTCACCATGATATATCAGAAGTGTCCTGAATTTGTGTTCTGGGGATTGCAAATGGAGCACCTGCCCCACCCAGTCCAGTTGCCTCCTGGAAAGCAGAGCAGGCAGACTGGGGGTAACTTTGCTGTCTGTGTTGGGGAGACAGACACTAGAGCGCCTGACTGTGGGCTCACACTGTCTGACCACACTTCCTCACTTAAGAATAGAAATGACTTCACAGATCCAAAATAGCAGTAGCTGTGAAACCAAACAGTGATGTTCAGGCAATAGGAACCAAATCAAGAAATGAAAACAATTTCAGATGAAAACGTAAAAACCCACCCAGTATCTGAGGTGTGATTAGGGTCGTGAGGCTCTGCTGGGTTCAGGCAATAGGAACCAAATCAAGAAATGAAAACAATTTCAGATGAAAATGTAAAAACCCACCCAGTATCTGAGGTGTGATTAGGGTCGTGAGGCTCTGCTGGGGTCAACTGAAGCTGGAGCTTGTCAGAATAGCTCTGTTCTAATGAGGCAGCAGGAAAACTGATCTACTTTTTTCTAAGTTTTGATTTGGTCATTCTGTCAAAGCATTTGAATATGTCAGTTTGGGTACTGGGTAGAATTGTTTACACTTTTTCTACACTCAGAGGCATAGGACACCTAGAATTCCAAAATTCATTCCCTCCTCAAGATGCTGGAGACCCACTATCCTCTGTCTGTAGACATTAACCCTGGCAGAGGAGACCACAGCACACCTAAGTCAGTCGCCCTCATCTCACCTTTCAGGCTAAATTCCTGTCTAGTAATTACTATCTTCAATTCAGGCAGTAATACATAGTTATCAGCAAGCTCTCGTCGGAGGGGTTAACAGAGCACGGCTTCCCACCGCCGCCTTGCAGGAGAATCTTCATTATAGTTGTGCTGAGTTTCTTCACCCCGCAGCTGTGTGGAGAGTGTTATCTCCCCTCTACAGGGCTCATCTGCTCTGCCCAGCCCTAATTATACAAAGTTCCACCTTCCCTGTCCTCCCCCACTGCAGGCAAGGAAGAATTCAAGGCACCAATTCTCTCTAAGAGAGGGATGACGAAGCCTGATACACAGCTCTGGAGTAAGCTGGGTGCTCTTAGGAGCTCTCCTAGCCCCTAGTCCGAAGCCCTGCTTTTAACTGGTGACCCTAAGGTATGATCTTGGTCACAGTGTGGCTTCATTTCCTTACCCATGCAATTGGATCAATAGTACTGAACTCATGTGGCCTTTGTGAGATATAAACTAAGCAACATAAATAAAACAAGTTGCACAGCAAAATTACATTCAGTACCGCCTCTGGTGGAAGCTGAGCCAAAAATATTTGATGCCATTGTTATTATCATTTATTTCTATTGTAGTTTTGTTATGATGTTTGATAACTGATAACTCACTATTCTGGCAGCAATACTCAACCAAACCAATACCCTGGCTGCCTTTCTCCTGACTGGTCCCTTCGGCAGCACGCACTTCCACCTGGAATGGGGTATCTAGGTGACGCCCTGTTACTATAGCTCTGTCTCCCATGTCACCTCTTATACTCTCCTCAAAGATTGTCATCTTGCATCCATGTGACTTTTGGAGTTCCAAGGAAAACACTGTCCTCTCCTCAGCCTGTCTGAACAGTGTTCACAGGGTGACCCTCCAAAGAGCTGCTGATTGGGTTGATCAGAATCCACATGCTCCATTTGCAAGACCTCTTTTTAACAGGCAACAGGATTTCCAACCCTGACAGAAACAGTAGGCTCTCGTGTTTCTGCATTTAACCTTTGTGTCAGTCCTGCAAGGAAGATATTATTACATCCATTTTACTATGTACCTTTTCTGTTTTGTTTGCTATAATGGAGTCTCTAGTGCTAGTAATATATAAAGAAAAGAGGTTTATTTGGCTGATGATTCTGATGACTGAAGGGTTCAAACAGCATGATGTAAGCATCCTGGTAAAGGCCCCTAGGCTGCATCACGAGGGAGTAAAGAGGTAGACAGAGAAATGTAAAGTGAATTGGTCCAGTGCAGGGTTACCTGTGTGAGAAGGGAAGCAAGACGCTGGGGAGGGCCACAAATCTGAATAGTCCTTTTACCACAACCCACTCTTGATTGTTTTGTTTTATTCTGGTTTAGATTTTCCTTTAGTGTTGTTTGAGATAGTCTCCCTATCTCAAACAGACTGGCTTTGAAACTGCTATGTAACTAAGAATGTCCTTGAACTCCTGATCTTCTGGCCTCTACCTCCCAAGTGTGGTATTATAAGCATGTGTCAATTCCCCTAGTAATAACAACCTACCCTTTAACAAACCAACCAGTCCCCTCTCCAGGGAGACAGCACTCTTGAGAGTAGCTACCCCATGACCTAATTGCTTCTTGAATTTTCTACCCCTAAGCACTGCTAATGACCATTGCCCTGAAATAGGAGTTTTAGCAGGAACAAACATCAGTCAGACCATAGCATTATGACTTAAAATCCTGGGATTTGTTTAGAACTTGTCTTTGTCTCATAAACTGAATGGAGAAGAGTCTCAGACACGTGAGGGGATCCAAAATGGTATGGGCACAATGCCCAGCATACAACAGACAACCTCAGCAATCAAACGTTTACACTTCTCTTTGACAACCAGTCTTAAGAATGCATTATTTGGTTCCCGGGGTTGGGGGTGCTGAAGAAATGGCTCAGTGTGCAGACATGAGGACCTAAGTTCAGATCCCTAGTAACCGTGTAAAAAGCTAGGCATGGCCTCCTTCACTGAAACCCCAACACTAGTCGGAGGGTGGAAGGGGGACTGCTGGGGCTTGCTCACAGAAAAACTGAGGTCCAGGCTTAGTAAGAGATACTTTCTCAAAGAAATAAAGTAGAGAAGCCCACCCTGAAGCCCCTGGGAGCTTCCCCCAGTCCCCATGCAGTCCCCTTCATATTTGAGCCTGTCTCCTTGGGGCAATCCACTTTATATACTTTATCCACTTTTCATTTTTAAAGTGCCCCCCTCCCCGGCCCCTGACAAGAGAGACCCAGTTTCTCAAAGAAAGAAATGCTATCCATTATTTTTTTCCATTTCAATAGCGGATTCTGACTCCATGGCTTCAGGACACCTTTTCTTATTTGGGCTCCTATACTGGGCTCGCAATCTTGAGTGTCAGATCTGAAGGTTTATTCCTTTCTGTAATCATGGTCTTTAGCAAATGGATTGGCACACAGTAGGCATTTAATACATATTTGTTGGATAAATTGAGGCTGTTGAATAAAACCCATGGATTCCCATTATTTGCTAAGTCCCTGCTGACTTCCTTAAACACAGATAATGTAGGCTGAATTGTTAGAGTAATAGCAATTGAAAACTTGGAAAGAAACTCAAGGAAAATTAAGGGCCTGCTTCAAGAGCTATCAGTTTAGCAGACTGTCTCTCTGTGCCCAGGAGGGATTTCAGTTCAGTAAGCTCCCTGAAAACTTTGGCCACCCCCTATAGCTAAAAAATAACATGTCATCTCTATCGGTATCACACAGAGCAGAGTGTGCTGTCTTCCAGGGCCATCCTTACTGACTAAGCGAGTCTGAAGACAGCAGTCCAGGGTGTCTACGTCTACAAGAGAACCCTTCCAGGCCTGACACTGTGACAGACTATTATTACAGGCACTATGGGGAAGCATTTGGATGGTAATCCTGGCTGGATCTGTGTGCAGCTACAGAGATCAGTGCGAGCTCCATGAAGGTGCACTGGTACAGACGTAATGAAGTTTCATTTTTCTTCTGCTCCTCTCTTTCCATATTCTAGGACAGGCCTTGGATGCTCACAATTGTTCAGCACAACTGTTAAAAGTCAGATCAAGGAAAACGGAAATCGCCAAAGGCCAAGAGAGAAAAATAGCAAAGGTTTGGCTAAATCAACAGGGATGCACAAAAAAGAGAAAACCAGAGTCAAAGGTAGCTAGAGTAGTCCAAACCACCAGGCCAGGAAACGGTGCCCTTGAAATTCACTTTCTCCAAATGAACATAAATTTAGCATGTATCAGTTTATAAAATTGAGAGGGTAGCATTATAGAGTCATACATAGGGAACCCTGGCAACCTGGCAGTGTACAGTCTCTCATTTTAAGGACAACCAGACAAAGGCCGAGAGAAGCCAAATGTTTTGCCCAACCCACACAGTCAGTTTTGTGATAGTGTTAGGATGAGAAGTCAAATTTCCCTGTCCATCTCAGTCATCATCCCTCCTCCCAACAGCATCACACACACTTAGAAGACAATAGCCCCTGCCAAACAAGCTTGCAGTCTCATTCTGTGTGGAGCCCAGTGGCAGCAACCAGTTCGGAAGTGCCAGCTCTAGATGATGAATGCCTCTGAGCTCATTTATCTGAGGTTTGTGCCTATGAATCTGTGTTTGTGGCCAGATGCTGCATTGAGCATTAAAGTCAGGTAGCGTCAGGGAAATACAACAATCGGATATTTCTTTGTTTGTTCATGCTCTCTAACCCCAAACTTGATGAGGTCTCTAGGGATTTTTTTCTCACTGTGCTTTCATTCCTGAAGCCCTTATAATTTGACTTCCCATAAGCTCCTGCCTGGCTTCCCACACCCATGTACCCGCACTTACCAGATAAAAATAATTTTATCAAGTGGTGGGTCAAGCCGTCCATCACTTCTAAACAGCCTGGCTCTGGGGTCAGGTGGGGGGGGCTCTGGGGATGGGTTCAGATCAGGACTTGTCTTCCCTAACATGCTCTTTCTGGCTTTGCATACACATGGGCTGCATGCCATAATTAGTGCTATCAACTGTTGTGTGGTCACAGAGTTCCCCAGAGGCTGCTGGGCTTCTTAGGTGAGTGGTGGAAACAGACTACTTACAGTTCTGATTTCTAGAGTGCTCTGAATTCTAGAAAAGGAAAACAGCACCTGGCTGCCTGTATCTCATTTGATCATTTGTGTGCAACAACTGTTTATAAGGCTCTGTTAAGTTCCAGCATTGAACTGGACTGTGAGAATTTTAGGGGACGTAGATATGGCTGCTACTCAGAGAAGAGGACAGAGAACATGTCCTGCTGATATGCTAAAAACAGACAATAGTAAGTGCGGAAGACCAGAGAAGGGGCACTTTGTCCAGCCCTAGATGTGTGTCCTGAGGTTAGAGGAGCAGTTTCCAACACTGAGAATCAGGGAAGGTTTCCTGGGGGAAATAGCCTGACCAAATCCCAAAGGATGAGGAGATGTCAGTAAGACTTAGACTGAGGCTGGCAGAGGGAATAGTGAGAACAAAGAAATGAAGAATGGCACATGGGTGGAGGGGGTGTGACGGGGCAGACAGCTTCATTTAAGAAGGGGTGGATCACTGAAACAGCATTTGTGAGAGGTGGGGAGGGGCTAGGCAGAGTGACAAAGGTGTCATTTGTAGCATTTCACCATCTATTGTTTTCACATGGATTATCTCATTCACCTCACAGTTGCCTCATTAAGTTTCCCTGGAAGGTTCTGGTCCTTGCTCAAGGCTCCTGCTGGCACCTCCATTGCCACCCAGTGAGTCTTTTTCCATCTCCATCCTGTCCTGTAACATTGGCCTCCTGCCCACTACAGCCTCCAGGACACCAGCCATACATCATCTTCCTCCTCAAGCTTAACAGATAATCTGTCTCAGGCTAACCCCAAATACTCCCTTTCCTGGCAATTTCATACATACTCCACAAATACACATCTTTATGATTATGAAAAAAATCAGACCTCCAGCTATTGCCCCTCTCCTGAGGTCTGACCATGACTCCCACCTCAGTCTTCTGAGAGCTCCATTTGTTCCTAGAGCACCCTGTCTTTCAGACTGGAAACCTATAAATCAGCTATGTTCTTTCATCCCCCCCAACCTCATCAACCTGTACAGCATCGCTTCTAGTTCAAAGCAAATAGCTAGCTCAATTCTCATTCTACTGACCCACCACTATAATACCTTCCCATGTGGCTACCCTCCTACCTGCATCTGCTCCCCCAGTTCAATCAATAGTCCCCCTTTATCCATTAAGCACCACAATGGATGCCTGGAACTATAGGTACTATTAAACCTCATATAAACAATATTTTTCTAATATATACTTACCTTGGTAAAAGTTCAGTTTTTAAATTAGGTACAGTAAAATATTAACAATAACTAAAATAAAGTCAATAAAAGTCATGCCAATGTAATTGTTCTCTCTCTCTCTTTCATTGCACCTACATTCTTTTACCTTTCTTCATGTTGTGATTATATGAGATGATGCTTTAACATCACTTAATGGCTTTTTCTTAACATTCCAAATTGCCAGCATCAATCCTTCTGCACTTTGGGGTCATTTAGGTAAAATTAGGTTTCTTTGAACACAAACATTACAACCCCAGAGCAATCTCCTTGATAACCAAGATGGCTCCCAAATTATTAATGAGCATGTAGTATATACAGCATGGATACACTGGACAAATGGATATTCATGTCCCAGGTAGAAAAGACAGAGAGACCAACATTTCTTCATACTACACAGAATAGAACATAATTTAGACTAACATATTTTTTTATTTCTGGAATTTCCTATTTAGTATTTTTATTATTTATTTACTAATTTATTATTTTTATTTCATGTGCATGAATGTGCATGTATATAAGTGCACCCATGTCGTGCAATGCCCACGGAGGACAAAAGAAGGAGTCAGATCCTCTGGAACTAGAGTTACAGCCTGTTAGTCACCATGTGGGTGCTGGGAGCTGAACATGGGTCCTCTGCAGGAGCATCCAGTGCTCTAACTCTGAGTCATCTCTCCAGCCCCTCTATTTAGTAGTTTTACAACACAGGTGACTTACAGCTAACTGATATTACAGAAAGCAAAACCACAGATAAGAGATGACCCTTATCCCAGGGGAAATCCTTCTATCCCTGTCCTAATCTCCTCCAAACAGTAACAAAAATAAAGCCCTCTCGTTGGTGTGTTTCCCTGATTAAAGTTCTCCATTCAGGTTAAAATCTAAACTTTTAATTAGACATGTGTGACCCTTTTTAGTCCTGCCCCTTAAGTCATTCTCCAGTCTCCACATTCTTACCCATAAACATAGTGTAGGGCATGCTGTGCCCGTTTATGATTTATCATCTTAACGCAGCCTGTTCACTCTGCTTGAAAGTCTCCCCCTGCCCCAGACTAAGTTGGAGGCCCTCCCATGTGTGTGCATCGCTCTGTTCAGTGCTGCACAATTATAAGTAATTTCCCTCCCAATCAGACTAAGCATTTTAACAATGGAATCTTGTCTTAGTCACAACTACAAGAAGTATATACTGAAAACCTAGCATAGTAACTGGTACAAAGTAGAAACACACCACATACATACACACACACACACACACACACACACACACACACACACCTGTAAAACTGTCCAGTCAATTTGTAAGTTTTCAAGACCTCATGCAGATGTTGCCTCTTCTTCAAAAACCTTCTTGATTTTACCAGGCATCCATCACAATTTCTCCAGGTTATTTTTATTCTACTTGTTACAATGATTTTTAAGTGTACCAGACACAGAATGTAGACACCGGAAAGCAGAGACAATCACCTAACACTGTGTCCTAGTTTGCTTTCTATTGCTGTGATAAAATACTCCAACAAAAACCAACTTGGAGAAGAAAGGGTTATTTGGCTCACAGGACCCATGCATGACCATAGTTTACTCTTTAAAGAAACCAAGGCAGGGACTTAAGCAGGGCAGGAACCCCGAGGTAGGAAATGAAGCACAGACCATGGAGGAATTGTTCATCCTGCTTTCTTATACAACCCAGAACCACCTGCCAAGAGCAGCACCACACACAGTGGGCCAGTCCCTCCCATATCACTAGAAAATGAAGAAAACGGCTCATCGATCTGCACATGGGTCAGTCCGATAGAAGAAATTCCCCCAGCAGAGGTCGGCTCTTCCCAGGTTCAAAAAACCAGCTGAAGGTATCCAGTACACTATGACCAATTTAAGCGTAGGACTCAACAAAACCACCTGATGGATACATGAATCATTAATTTATAGATGGGGAAACAGAGATTTAGAGATGTTGGAAATCTTATTTTTAAAAGCAAACATTGGTACACATGGGACTCAAAACCCCTAGTTCTGGGTTCACAGTTTTTTCCTTGAGAGCAAAAGCTAGAATCTCTTCTTACTCTTTGTAAGACCACCCCTGCAAAAAGTCTCTGCAAGGCCTCACTTCTTTGGTCAGACAGCAGAACCTTCCAGGGGGTTCATTCAAGGGCGGCCAGCTCTCTCCAGTAAGGGCAGCAGCTATTGAGAGCCTTCACATTTAGGCAGCAGATTAAGGTCTCAAGTTTCCCTTGGAAGCAGCAGGGCTTCCTAACACCTCCCCAGCCAGTCTGCGTTTTTCATCTTGAGCAGAACCTGCACTCCACCCCGAGCTGCCACTTAGCAGTTCTGCGACCTTGAGGCAGTCACAAGTCACAAATCACATTTGGCTTCTGTCTTAACAATGGAAAAGGAGTTAAGCGCCCTTCATGATTCTTGTGAAGAAAACAGGCAACAGCAACTGCAACATGTACATTTTTCATCTATCTTGTTATTGAATTTCTGCAAATATATTGGCATAGCAGGAGCCAAATAAACACTAGCCATGAGTGACGTCAAGCTATTCCTGGTCTGCACAACAGTCTGTTCTCTTTTCAATAATTTCTTGAAGCCCTGAATCCACTTTCACTCTCTTTTTTGGTTCCCAGACCTCAATAGTACAAAGAAAATTAAATAAATAATAAATACATAAATAAATAAATAAAATAAAATAAAAGCAGAATTATAATTCAAATAAAAAAGTGTATTTAGGTTTACCTCTTATATAAAGGTACCTCCTAGAGTCACAGTAGATTCAGTGTGGCCTGTCCCTGTTTTATACAGCTTTTGTAGTCCATATCGTGGCCATGTAGTACTTTGATATTGTCAGTCAAAAACATACCCAAAAGAAATCCAAGTCTAATGAGAGGTAAGAGGAAACTTACAGAAGAGTGTCCCCATGGGTTCTCAGCACTTCCCAAATGAACTGTGTAGAGACTGCCAGTGTTACTCTATAGAGGGGCAGAGCACCTGTAGGGTTAGAAAGCTGACCATTTAACACGTCCAGGAATGTATTAAATCTATTTCAGAGACTCCTCCCAAGCTTAATCACTCCAACTTTGATATGTCACATATTGTAAACCAAAAATTTCCAAGTTATGAGTCAATGCCCTTGAACAATATGGAGTTACTGCCAAAGGTTTCAGATTTAATGTGTATTAAGTGTCATCTCTCCCCTAGGATAAAACAGTGGTTTGTATATATGGCCACGCTAATTTTATTTTCTAGTGCATTATATATAAATAAAATGTAAGCAAAAATTATTATTGAATTTATAATCAGTTTGCCATCATTCATCTCCCTACAAAATAAAAATTAAAAGTACTAATGATAACACAAAATTTTATGGTGGGGAATTGCCAAGAGGTGAATTCTAAGAGCTACTTGACGTTAAAAAAACAAAAACAAAACAAACAAACAAAAAAAAACCAGTGCCAATACTAGAAGAGTTTGACGATCACTCTTATTAAAGTCAGACCCCAGGGTATCAGCTGGTGGACCTGGGAGGCAGTTTCCGGAGCAACCCCGAAGCATGTGTGGTTTCAGGGTGACCTTGAGAGACTCTCTGGCTTCTGAAGATGAAGCTATTTGGGTCTCTCTGCCAACCTAATCCACTGCACAGCTCTGGCACAAGATGCAAGAAGAGCTAATCTTTCCTCCTTCCCATCTGGGGGGCTCTGGGAGAAGGGGAGTGTGGCAGCAGCTGCCAACTGAGGGCCAACAGGAAGATGCGCAGAAAAAAGTAACGGTGGCACTACCCAGGCAGACAGGAGCCTCTCTGCTCTGCTCCTCCTAGATCCCTCTCCATCAACCCCAAATGACAAGGCACCAGTAGAAAGTAAGTCTGGCGAGCACGGGGCCAGGAAAACACAGCGGTGCCAAGCAAGGTGACTAACCTCATCAAGCCATCGCAAATTAAATACTGTCTGTGCAGGAGAGTTCATCCCAGCTTGCTGTGGGAACAGGAAGCCTGGATTTTTCATGCGCCAGCCAGATAAGAGGCTGCAAGCCAGCCAGTCAGTGCAGGTGAGAAAGAGATGCGTGAGCCACAGGCACAGCGGGCTTTGTGTTAGGTTGGCATCTAATTGCCAAGAGAACACACTGGTCACTCAGGCAGGTCGCTGCCCACCACTTCAGTGACATAAACAGGGACCCTGGTAAATTGATTGAAGGCTCCTTTTTTCCCCACTGAGTGGCAACTGCAGAATAACCGGTTGCTGATGAACCAATGAATCCCACTGTGCCTTTGTCTCAGCACTAAAAGAGGGGTGCTATTAATGCATGCTTCCTACAACAGAGGGTAAGGGGGCAGGAGGCTTCATTAAGTGTGGTCTGTGAAGTGTTTTGAGGTCACTCCATGAAATGCTAAGCACTGAGTACAAACTATTTTTGTTAATTATTGTCAATGGAATTATTTACTCTGTGTTTTTAGGTCTGGGAGGCCGAGCTCACCAGTAAAAACAAAGTTTTTCTTTAGTTCCAGCCTCCCCTCCCACCTCCAACTGTGGCCTGTAAACTCCCTCAGTCTTTCTCCTGTTTACCCCCACACCTGATTCACCTTCCTCAGGTCCCTCCCTAACGGCAGAACAAAGTGTTTAAACTCCTCCTTCACCGTATCCGAAAACAAGGTTCCACACAGGTGAGTCCTTAATGTAAATGCAAGCAGCAAAGTCAGGGAAGAATCTGAAACAAAGTATCTGGAGCTTTGGCTTAGAATAGGAAACACAAGGGCCTTTGGGGAGAAAGCATACAATTAATCTTAAACAGAACGGGGAGCTGAATTATGGGTCTTTCTGCTAAGATGGTTTCTGCAGATACACCATCAGGAGCACTGAAGAGCAATGATAGGCCCCATCAGAGAAGGGCATCTGGAATTCTCGGAGCCACTTAGGCAATTGACAGGATGGAGTCTCCTTTAGACCACCTCCCTCCAACACAAAGAAAAAGCTGGTTCCACTTTAGCTTTTTTCTCCAGGTAGTTAGGATAACATTTGTATAGAATTCCAAGCATAGAGTGCGCCTCTGAGATTAAAAGGGGGAGGGGAGCTCAGGCATTAGGGGAAAAAGCAGCCCCATGGAACAATGCATGTCTTCCCATCTTGGCTGGCACCTGGCACTCACCACACTGGCATCTGAATCAAGGGCATTGTGGATACAAGACGAGAGGATCCCCAGCGAACTGTAGCTTTTATGAATAAATTGTACTTGCGAAAATTGTCTGGTTGTTTGTGGACATTGATTTATTTTCTCTGATTCCTCCTGATTGTTAGATTTCGGATGGTGCTTACTGATGTGAAAAAGCCATCCAGTATTGTTGATAAATCTAAAGATAACAGTAGAGGTCATAAAAAAGTAGGAAGCAAAGGAAAGGTGTGCTTGCCATACAAAGATAAAACTTTTAGACATGCAAAGAGCAGTTTGCTGTGCCCAATTCAATGCCATGCCACCTTCTCTGTAATTGGGAAATTAATTGGGACCTTTTTTGTTCATATTTTTTGTCCAGAGTGAAAGAGACAAGAGAGACCAGAAAAGGGCTTTTTTCTGTCCGAGTGCTCAGACATTCTTAGAAGATTCCCTGGTTAGTCCTTTCTTCTTTCTTAATTCTGTGCATATATGTGTGCCTGGTGTGTGTGTATGTGTGTGTGTGTGTGTGTGTGTGTGTGTGTGTGCTGTGTGCTGTGTGTGTGTGCAAGAGAAAGAGATTTCAGCATAGCATGGGGTACTTTCTTTGAGTATACACCCATCATGTTCAAGGTTATATGTCAGAAGCAATCAGTACCTTCAGGGTGAGCCACAAGCTTTCTGATTCACTGTCTCCCCTCCATTAGAGTCCTAGTGCCAAGAGTGCGTCTGTCAGCCATGTTTTTTCAAAAAAGCACCAAACTCAGTCTAACTTCCAAGTGGAATAGTCAGGCCATGAAGGAAGAGAGTAGGGAGGAGGCACAGGACTGGGGTTTAGTGAGAAGCCACTGATCAACTGACTGTTTCCACCTTTGGATCACAGCTCTTGGAACATTACACCTAAAATAGGTCAACAGGGATTAGGGATAAAGTAGGATAAGCTTTAGTTAATTATCCCAATGAGAAGAATGCCTGCTTTTAAATCCTGAGTTGGATTTAATCACAGAAGCTAAGGATATCCTCCAACATCCAAATCCATTTGAAAATTGACCGGAGGGGCACTCTCTCAAAAGAGATAGCTTGTTCAATAATCGGGTGGCAAATGCAACAATTTTACAGAGACAGTAACTTACCAGGGCTCAACCACATGCCGGCTCCTCATGTCATTTTAGGTAGCAACTCGGTAGATGGAATTAAAAGAACAAGTTCTGGCTTGGATCATTTTTCCACATCCTCCCCGTTGGGCTGGATCTCCTCAGCAGAACAAACCTCAAATTCAATACAGCAGAGACACAAGAAGAGACGAGGAATGTCTGCAGTTACTCGGTGGGGAGACTTTAATAATAGAATTGCTAAGATGGGGGATGAGAGAAACTTTAAAGCCTCACCTTAAGACACACTTTGTATTTAGGACTATCTTTATTCTTTCAGTAATCTTACATAAATGAGGGTACAGTGGAGCGTACCTCTGCAGGTGAGGGAGAACTAACTTTTGCCCTAAGTGAATAGCAAATTCATTTATTACAAGAACAATTTGAAGGCCACTAGAGAAAACAGTTAAGATTAGTGTGTATTGATAAGTCTTTTTATTTAAGCTTTCTATTACCTTAATAAAGCAAGGTGATCAGAAGAAAAAGCCCTAGAAATTCTTTCCCTAGTCAATCCTAGTGATATTTGGTCTGTCTGCTCAGTCACAAAATTATTAAATAGAGTAGATCTATGTTAAAATCTTAGCACCAGATCCCAATACTGAACTGCTGGCTTTAGATTTTAGTTTTTTGGTTTTTTTTTAATTTGCCTCTTGGCCATATTTTACATCACATTTTCAGAGGGTAAGAGTCATATCCATTTAGGAAGAGTGATTGGCATACAGGCGATTAATAAGTGGTGATAATAAAGTGCATTGATCTTGCAAGTATTTATTGACCATTATTGACCACTCAACACTCATAAGATATTGCAATGTTTTAAAAAATTCATGTCTTATCAAAGGGAAAATAGAAAAATGGGAGGGGGCTTGAATGGGGGAGGGTAATACAGAAGGAGAAAGAGGAAGGAGAGATCAATGACATGAAAGAGTTTTGAAAAAGGGATGGGGAAAAGGGATGTAGACATATCCATATGTAGAGAGAATGATGCCACACAGAGTAATAATAATCTAAAAGCTGAAAATTATCTAACAGAAATGCCAGTGCCAGGCAAGGGAGCCCTCCCTTCCAGTTGTTGGTCAGGGTAGACCAAAAGACTCCCAAAACAATATGAGCTGTTGCTATTGTCTTTGGTTACTACCCAGAACTTGAAGGTAAGAGTATTATACCACATACTGGAAGACACAGGACTTGGAGAAACTGAGCTGGAGCTGACCTGGAAGGTAATATGCAAACTGCCAAGCAGGAAAAGCAATAGTCCTTCCCAGATGTAAAGCCTATGAACCACAGTAATGACCAGCCTGGCAAGGTATCTCTAATGGTGCAATACTGGCACTTTTATCTTGGGGGTCACCAACAGCTGCCTAATTGGACTTAAGGTCAGGTGAATAATAGTGAGTTTTTACCTGGTACTGTAAACCAAGCCAAATACCCATGGCTAGAAAGGTCATACGCTCCAAAAGAGAACCTACCACTGCCATTTTTCCTAAACCAGTATAATTTCCAACTATATTTTAAATACTTATTCTTATACCCACAGACAAATGTAGCTCTTACCCCTTATCAAAAAAGCTTCTTTTTGCAATAGATGGAGATTATTATAGTGATCCACAATAGGTGACAACACAGAGAATAAGTGACCATGAGGTGCCCAGCACCAATTGACTCATCTACAAGGCAACCCCTGCACCTAAGGGAACATCATGGAAAAGGGAGTGGAACGATTATAATAGCCAGAAAACCAGACACCTGCTCTTAGATAGTGTCTTCTAGACATGCAGGGAAGCTGCACTCATGAAATCTCAACAATATGGTTGCCTAACAAAGACTTCTATTATGACAACACCAGTTAACATACCAAAGAACAAGGGGGAAAATTCACAAGGTTCCACCCCTATATAAAGAGCTACAAGCAATAAATGGTGTTGAGAGGGGGAGAATCAGTTTTCCCCAGGGACAAGCTCAGTGATAGATTATCCAATCCCTTGTGATCAGCCATAAACACATGTACATTTGAGCTATATATATAAATATATATAGCTCAAATGTGCACGTGTATATGCAATACGTAGACATAGCCAGCACCACTATAGAATGAGCTACTTGCTTTGCCTGTACACCCATCATGTTCAAGATCATGTAGACAGAGCAGTCAGCACCTTCAGAGTGAGCCACAAGGTCTCTGATTCACTCTGTCTTGGTGCTCCCCTCCACTAGAGTCCTAGTGCCAAGAGTGTATCTGTCAGCCATGTTAAAAAAAAAAAAGCACCAAAATCAGTCTAACTTCCAGGTAGAATAGTGAAGCTGTGAAGGAGAGTCAGGGAGGAGGCACAGGACTCTGTGTGTGTGTGTGTGTGTGTGTGTGTGTGTAACAATAATAAAGATGCGTTCACCAAACTGAGAGATACTGGAGGACATGGAAGGAGTTGAAGAGGAAGAGGGAGGGATGGAAATACAATAGTTGTGTATGAAATTCTCAAAAATTTAAATAAGAGGAAAAAAATCAAGTCTTTACCCTTAGGAAGGCTTCAAATTAATGGAAGGAAGACACATAAGAAGAAGATTTATATATATATATCATATGTATATATATAAGTAGATGTAGTCATCATATATATATATATGAAGAAGATGTATATATGAAAGGAAGGTGAATCAATGCATACTACATCAGTGGCCTCAAATCATACTGTCAGAATACAAAGGCAGAGGGGTGCAACAAATACCACAAGTGCAGGCTTCATAGAGGAAGTAGCATGTGAGCTGGATTTTAAACAAGATTAGAGCTTTAATGAAAAACAGTGGGAAGGAGATTTCAGATTAAATGAGCAATAAACGCCCAAAGAAGGGAATGTGATGGGGAAACCAGACTGCAGCCACAAACTAGTGCCTACAAGGGTGACTCGACGGACCAGAGAAGCTCGAATCCATGTTCTCCCAGCAGAATCATCTCACTGGCCTGCCTCTAGCACTAATGAACTCTTCACCACCCAGGAATCAGAGAAATAAGGACTCTTATAAACCACAGCTAGTGCAAGGCAGAGCACTCATGGAGATCCTGGGATTTCAAACCTCAGCTACCATGTAGTTGGATATTCGGAACTTCCCAGATCTCACTTCTATTAAATCTTCATCCACTACCTCCCCCAGAGGCCATCTGAAAGGCCTCGTGGTGACAGATAAAGAGCTTTCTGCCAGACTTTCAACGCAAGAATCGCACTTCTAAGGTGAGAACGGATATGAGAAATTTCAACCTAAAGAGTGATTTTCCCTCAAGGCTGTCATAAGCACCTGAAAACAGGGGTTTATAATGGAAGTGCCATCGCAACTGCGACTACACCGCAGTGAGAGAGAGCGGCACACGGTCCTCAAGTACCAGCGCTATAATAAGAAGGAGCATTTAAATAATGCTTGGAAGGCCGTCCAGGATATGTAGTCATCTCTTTCTAGATCATCACCTCTCCAAACCTGCTCCATTTCCAGATAAAGAGACACATAAGCTTCATGAAGAAAACACTCAGTGCAAGAATAGGATGCTTTATAACTGGAGAAAAATCAATTATGAAGGACACTGGTCTCTGACTCGAGGCAACGGTCACAAGGAGGCGACGTTAACCTCAGGGCTCTGGGAGAGTTCACCAAGGTTCAATCCCCTCCTGGCCAGCCTCCAAGCCTCCAAGCACAGTCCAGGTGTTGCCCCAAAGCCAGCTGTCTTGCTATTCCATAGCATTTAGGACCAGTGGAGCAGGACCAGGCTCTCCTATTAGACAGCATCAGCATAAATTGCAGCTCTTTGCAAAGAAGCTGTAGCTGATATTTATACAGAAAGAGGATCTTACCAGTCCTATGAACTCCTTTAGTGAGTAGTGCATATGGAATGTCACCAAATTAGTAAACTTATACATGAAAAAAAATCTTAAGATACTTGTGGAACACCAAGTAGAAAAAGTCAGTAAAAAACAAAATCATCCCTTTAACATCAGGAAAACTTAGACACAGACACACAGACACAGACACACACAGACACACACACACACACACACACACACACACACTGGTTTGAGTGTATATGTAGATACATCTATATTTAACTCAAAGCCATAGAAAGTCTCTATACGTAAATGCCTGTCCCTATATAAATCCACTTTTGCTATATCAGAATACTATATAAAAAGCTATTCATTTCAGTCTTTCCCTCATGCTAAGTGAGGCAATTTAGCTAATTCTTGTATGACTTCTTTCCATTAGCAGCATTCCAATCCTTTTTTAATGACTTCCCAATGTAAAGGCTAACAAAAACCTCTCCTCCACGTTCGGCTCAGACAGCATTTACCAAGGTGTGTTCAATGCTCCAGGAAAGAAGGCTTGCCCACTCAGGAAAATCTGAATAGCAAATAATGCCTTCAATCCTAATAGCATATATTTATCCAAGACAATTATTTTTTAATATTTCAATTGTTTATAATGATGTGTGGAAAATTCTGATATAAGTTAACTTATACTAGTTATATAAGTTAACTTATACTCTATACTAGTGTAATGTAGGGTTAGAGGCAAAGGTTACCAAGGAAGCCAGTTACTCTGGCTTTTTGCTTCTGTGTGAAGGATCCAACCTCCCTTTCTGCAGCCCGCCTTCCTCTGGCCTCCTTCATACCCCTATAGGGAAGCTAAAAAAAAAAAAAAGTGAGGGGACAGTAAGTCTGTCTGGCTTTGAAATAAAGTTTGAGCAACCGTCATTGGCAGTAAGCAGAAAGCCAAAATCTCCAGTTTTCTCTGCAAGTAGGTGAAGTTTTTATGCTGCCTACTGGGGAAAATCGATTTTCTGCAGGCATAGGCACAACATGTTCTTGGCCAGCCTGGAACAAGGGATGCTGTGGTGACCTAGAGAATTCTTGGCCATATAGTCATGGTCTCAAATTAAACAGAACACAACAGTGATAGCTAGATAGGTGACAAAACAGTGGCACTGATCACAATCCCAGTAGAAGAGGGGGAGGGTCACTGGACCCTCTCCTGGGATTCCAGTCTTTACCCACTGCTGCCCCCAGCTGTCAAGATCTTGGGAGGTGGTAGAGTACATAGAAGGTAGGTCAACTAAATGCCAGACTCTATGATGAGATATTTTCTTACGATGGGCGATACTCTCCAGTAGTACAGTTCTTCTGGAATCATCTATGCTCCTGTAATCCCAATAAGCTCACTGGTTCACTGATTCAGACTTCACATGAATGTTTTCTTTGTTCTGTCATTGGGTACTGTGATAGACACTTGTTCACATCTCCCAAGAAAAGAAACAAAACAGTCCCAAACTTAGGAGAACAACAACAACAACAAAAACTGTGTGCTATTGACTCCCTAAATATAACACCAATATCCTTCTTTTCCCCCTAAACTAAGACCAACAATACCACAACACTAAGTGTATGTCATACATGTTCGACATGGCTTTTCCATGGTATAAACTAAGGTTCCCAGAAAAAGAAGCCATATACCTGACGAAGATTCTACAATGTTGAACGACTGATTTGAATTTCATAATTATGAAGAGTCAAGTTACATTGGACTCTCTTTAGTTCCCAGCCACTCATTACCCACTTGTATGTCTAGTGTGACATTCTTGTGAGTATTGGATAAAACCTTTGGAATGTATTAACAGACCATTAAGATCTATCAGCCTCAAAACTAACAACATAACCAGAATCTAAAACCTACAGCAGAGACTTGCCCACTTTGACACAATCCACCCACCTGATGTTCCCATTAATGTATATAAAAATACCTTGATATATGGCTTTATTTTCTTCTTATGACTATAAAAATTCATTTAACTGCTTTCAGGTTGGAACAGGTCATTTGGGGTAGCATTTCTAAATTCAAGTTTCTGGGCCTTACCACCTGTTTGACTCAGAATAAACTTTCTCCAATTTCTGTTTAGGAAAAGCTGTGACTTTTTATTACAT
>NW_008329288.1:371239-402391 GCF_000622305.1 Nannospalax galili
TCATGGGCTTGTGGCGATCAGAGGACAATGCAGGAGTCAGTTCTCTCCTTCCACCATGTGGGTCCTAGGGATCAAACTCAGGTCATCAGGCTTAGCTGCAAGTGCCTTTACCCCCTAAGCCACCTCTCTGGCCTGAGCTGCGTGTCTTATGTTAACAGTAAAACAAATAGAAAGATCTCCAAGGCACAATTGATACTTAAACACGTATCTTACTATCAAAAGTAAATTTTGTACTTAAAGTCCTTTTAAAATTTACAACTGGGCCTGTGAGGAGTCAGGCGTGAGCTTGCATAGACGTTTTCCTCTAACCTAAAGAAGCTCATCATATTCTTTCCTAAAAGCTCCTAGAAGCAGGACTTGAAGAAAAGAAAGCAAGGAAGTCCCAGCAGGACACTTGGGGGAAGGGCATGTGGTGATATACCAGAGGAAGTCAGTGGGTTCAAAGCAGAGTGCTGCCACAAGCAAGCCACGTGGCAGTAGCCTTTCAGACCACATACCTGTAGTATAGCTGAAAAAAGGTCTATCCCTTTTTCTTTTTCTTTCTTTCTTTCTTTCTTTCTTTCTTTTTTTTTTTTTTTTGTCTAATCACCCTCTAATCACACAAAACATAGATGGCCCCTGGTTAACCATAAACTTGCACCTTCGTAAAGGCTCCAAAAGTTGAAAAGATTGTAAACTGAGTTTATTTAATACATGCAACCCATCGAAAAACATAGTCTAGCCTAGCTTGCTACAAATGTGCACAGAAACTTACATTAGCCTACAATCAGAAAAACCATCTGATATACAAAAAAAAAAAAAAAATGCTGGAGACAGAGCTCTAAAGAATGAGCTGTTTATTCCTATGATCACGTGGCTAACTGGAGATACGGCTTACTAGATACCACATAGCCCAAGGAAAGGATCATACCACATATCAACAGCCTGAAAAAAGATGGAAAACTTGAAGCTTAACTTCTACTGAAGAGATATGCATTGGTTTCATAGCATTGTAAAGACAAAATAATTTAAGGACCATCTTTAGTATTTGTGGTAATTTTAATAAGGATGTCCCCACAGGCTCAAATATTTGAACACATGGTCTCTGGCTGTTGATGCTGTTTGGGATGGTCATGGAAATCTTTAGAAAGTATAGCCTTGGTGGAGGAAATACTCACTGGGGCTGGGTTTTGAGGGTTCATAGCCTTGTCTCACTTCCTGTTTGTTCTCTACTTGCTGTATGTGGTTGAAGATTGTGAGCTCATCTTCCTGCTCTGGCCATCTGCTGCCCCACCCCACCAGGATGAACTCTTATCCTTCTGGAACCATAAACCAAAATGAACTTTCTTTTATAAAGTGCCTTGGTCATGCTGTTTTAAGATAGCAACAGAAAAGTAACCAATACAGTATCTAAAACCAAGGTCTCTCTTAAAGAGAATGAATGAAGACCGGACATACATATAAAACAATAAGTTCTAACAAACACATACAAGTACTGCTTTGGAAAAGAAGGTGAGTTGTGAGAATTAGGAATCTAGCTTCAAATTCCAGCACCACCACTCGCACCTGTATGGTCTTGGGCAGGAAATTTTTTCCTTCTTTCTTTTTCTTTCTTTCTTTCTTTCTTTCTTCTCTTTTTTGTATGTATGTGTGTGGTGTATTGATGGGTGATATATGCACATGATTATGTGCATGTGCTTGCCCACGTGTCCACAGAGACCAAAGGAGTAGGTCCGGTGTCTTCCTCTATCACTGTCTTACTCCCTTAGACAGGGTCTCTCATTAAACCTGGAGTTAGGCTGGTGATCAGGAAGCCCTGGGGATCCTCCTCTCTCTATCCACCATAACAGCTCTGGAGTTACAGGTGTGTGTGACCACATTTAGCTTTTTACATTTGCTCTGGAGATTTGAACTCAAGTCCTTATGCTTGAAGCACAAGCGTTCTTACCTACAGAGCCATCTCTAAGCAACAGGAAGTTTTTCTTTAAGTCTTTATTTCTTCATTTGAAAAATTATTACTGGAATTCATCTTGCACAGTTGTTCTTTGGAATTAACAAAGACTATAACACAAAAGGCAGATCATTTTCTAACACTCACTATGCTCAATAAATATTCATTCTAATTATTAATATTAATTATAGTTGTACATTTAATAGTAGCAGAACTATTTCTGAATTAGACACAGGATGCAGTTCTATGGACAGCGATTCATCAGGATCATCTTCAGATTTGAAAGAATCATTATGCATATTATTTCTATTCTACAAATGAGAACACCAAAGCTCAGGGAGTTAAGCAATATGCCCAAGGTCAGTGCTACTTCTGCTACTTCGTGGAAGACTTTGAACTACAGACTGGTATCACCCCAGCTTTTGCTCTGCTGTCCTTACTTCTACGCAGTGAAATCCATTTGCAGTCTGAGATATAACAGCCCAGGACCCTATGGACTGTTCGCTTCATGGAACACTTTGTCAGGGATGGCTTCTAGGCTCATAATGGGCTTACCTGCCTGCCATATTGACTTGCAAATTGAAGAATATGCTTTGATCTAAAATTTCTAGTAGAGCCTTTTGTACCATGCTTTACCTAATTGCCTCGTTTCTCTGTTACTTAAAAAATTCAATGACATCAGATAAGTTTTTAACTTTATTTTTACTAGAACGTCCTTTTCTCTCACCAACTCCTTGGGTGGAATTTTATTTATAACTAGAAATTCTACTTGGCAGCTCTCCTGCTAAAACAATTGCCTTCTTTGGAAGGTCTGATGTGACATCTGTCCCATTCTGATGGGCACCCATCCCTCCCTCCACTGGCCCTCCAACAAGATGATTACTGCACTACAATCCAGAGCTGATGTTCAACTCTCGTTCTTTAAATGAATCGCTTCAGTCCATAGCTGTTTTCTTTGAATGACAAGTCTCATAATAGGGCTTAGGAAGCCAATCTCTTAAAATATCACCTATTTATTAATGTCAAGGGACAAGAAGCTACATTATGCTTTTCAGCTGGAGACAACTGTGCTCCCAAAAGTACATTTTACATTATCTGGAGATACTTTTGATCATCACACCAGCGTTGCTGCTGGCATCTATTGGGTTAAAGCCAAAGATGGTGTTCTAATGCATACAGCATCTCTTCTTCCCTGAACAGAATTATCTGGCCCAAAATATCAATAGGTTGAAAGACTCTGCATTAATGTGATATTCTAGAAACCATGGATATTTGCAAAGCACTTTAAAATTTACAGAAGGCTTTTGAATATGTTCTTTTATTTGATCTTAAGACATTTCTCTGAAGTAAGGAGGACAGACTTCACAATATCCATTTAGTTGATGAGGAACAAGCTGAGATGGTGGCACAGATACAGTGCTGATACTCGAACCCCTGGGTCCTGTCAGCACATAGCCTCTGATTTAAATCTTAATGCTGCACAGCCACACTGCTTTATTTTATGTAACTGCCTCCTCCCAGAAATGTTTACGCAGTTACAAACTCTTCCAATAGCCTATGAAAATAACTGGGACTGGGCTGGATAGCTTTAGTGTCAACTTGACACACCTGGGTTGAGGGAGCCTCAAATGGGAAATTGCCTCCACTGTACTGGCCTGTGGCCACGTCTGTGGGGTTTCTTCCTGATCGTTGAGTGATGTGGGAGGGCCCAGGCCATTGTGGGTGGTGCCGCCCCCGGGCAGGTGGGCTTGTGTCGCATAAGAAAGCAAGATGGGCAGAGGTCAGGGGAGCAAGTCAGTAAGCAGCATTCCTCCATGGCCTGTGCTACAACTCCTGCCTCCAGGTTCCTGCCCTGAGTTCCTACCTTGGGCTCTGTGATGAACTGTGACCTGGGAGATGTGGGATAAAATAAACCCTTTCCTCCCCAAGTTGGTACTGGTCAGAGTATTTTGTCACAACAATCAAGAAACAAACTAGAACAGGGACCAAGTGTTTATTTTCTTCTCAATAATCTAATAATTTGAAGTTTGTGAAGCACATCTTGCATAAATAAAATCTCGACAATTTATGTTTTAAATCAATGAATACAGTCTTAGCAGCAAGCACACACAATTTGCTGGTTGCCTCTCCCTTGTGTAGCATTCATTATTGGCAGGTGGGAGAAATGGGGTTAGTACATTTAGTAGATACATTTAAAATTTCCAGCTGCAAAAGGAGCATCAGTTTTAAAGGAAGCCCTAGTATGGGGCCTTTGTATGTACAGCCTGGTCCCAGGCTTCTAGTCCATTAGCCAGCTTGCACATGTATCACCTGCAGGTTTGGATGAGGTCATGAAAAGAATCTTAATGCTTCTCTCCTTTTCCCACAATAATAACTTTTCCCAGAAAAAGAGATGTGTATACCATGCCTTTGCCTTCAAAGAAGGAGGGTGTGGAAGGATTAACATGGACTCATTCTTGACATAGGAGTATTATGGTGATGTGACTGGAAGATTCTCATTTGGATTGTCCCCAACCAGAGACAACTTTAGTTCCTCAAAGTTAAAGCTTTACCATTCGTTATTCCCCAGTCTCATCTCTGTCTTTCACTTTGAGTGTCAGGAGTTCACTGTGCAACATTATGCCTGTGGCGAACTGTATCGCACACTTAAATTTTTGATAAACACATAAGGTTCGTGTTAGGTGTCCTTACCACAACAAATTTAAAACTAACCTCCTAGAATTCAAAAATATTTTTGAAAAATAGGATTATAAATTTAGTCTTTGAGAAAAGTTAATTCCAGGAACAGATTCCATTTGACAATGCATGAGTGAATGGATTTCCATTCAAATGTAGTGTCTCCTGCTTAGAATGAGATTTCAACATATAATATAAAATTCATATGGATTAAATGGCATGGCACATGTGACATCTTACTGCGCGAGTAATTATTAGATGAATGCAAATAGCCTATAACTGAGGTCAATGACCTCTACCTCAGGCATAAAAGACAGAACACACTGTTCTGCCTTGAACACGAAATGGGTTCAGAGTAGACCTGCGCACTGGTCAAGCTCACTGGACCAGGTGGAATGTTCCTTCTTAGAGTGCATGGGAGTAAACTGATGGGGGGGGGCAGTTCACAGACATCAGGTCTAGGCCCCCACCTGTCTCCTCCACAGCTCTGCCTAAGTTAATGTTGTCTAGCTAGCCTCCGGGTTCTAATGCTGCCACTAAGGCGTTGCACGAGGCACCAAAACAGCTGAGAAAGGCATGGGGACCAGCTCCAAACCTTCCTGCTGCATATTTGGAGGAACAAGGCTTGTGTCCAACAGCTTCCTGCCCAACCCCTCAGCAGGCCCAGCAGACCTCAGACATCTCTGCAGCCCACCATCCCATAAGGAGAGCAGCCATTACTGAGAAGCCCTTCCCATTATTGAGAAGCAGTGCTTGCAGTACATTCCACTTTAAGCCCACACCATCTGTTCTAACCCCTCATTAGGAACGCATAATGCACATATGTAACAATCACATCTGCAAAGGAGAGGACTTTTATGTTTTAGGTGCAAGTAAATGCTCTTTGTTTAAGCAAGCACATACGTAAAGTGGGTTTTCTTTATTTTGTGTTTTTATTTTTGTTTTGCTTTTCTCCTAATGATTAAGAAACTATCTGTCTGGGGCTAAAGAGATGGCCCAGCAGTAAAGAGTACTGGCTCTGGCTGCTCTTGCAGATGATCCAGTTTCCATTCCCAGTGCATACATGGCAGTAACAATCATCCATAACCCAAGGTCAGGGGATCCAACTCCCTCCTCAGGCATTGCACAACATGGGTGCACTTACACACATGCAGGCAAACCACTCAAACACATAAAATTAAAATAAATCAAAATATTTAAACAAATTATGCATCATTGGTAAATTTTCATCCTAAACTCTATCATCCAGTATAAGGTGATCAAAAGTGTGAAGCTAGATACAGCCCATGCCCAAGAATCAGAAGGAAAACTGAATAAAATGAAGAGTTGCTAAGAACAAATTACAACCGAGGCAGGTAAATCATTGTGCCAGAGAGCAGGAGACTTGGAGTCTAAAATCCAGGGTTGGATTCTTTGCCTAACCTCTTCCCAGCCATGTGACTCCAGCAGGGGTTGGGGCCTGGACTGTCCCCCTCCACATCAGAGAATATACCTGTACCGGCTCTGTCCCTGAGCGATGAGCGGCAGGAGGTGCCAGGCCAGTGATCAGCATAATGCCAGGCATACAAGCAGGGCAAGATCAACCACATAGCTCTCACCATTCTTTCCCAGTTTTCCCAAGTGGGAAGTGGGAAGAAGGCTGACTCTTTATAAGAACAGATTTGGGGGGCTGGAGAGATGGCTCAGCAGTGAGGACCCAGGTTCGATTCCCAGCACCCACATGGTGGCTACGAACCATCTTTAACTCCAGTTCCAGGGTGATCCGAAGCCCTCTTCTGACCTCTGTGGCATTGCACAACACGGGTGCACTCACATGCAGGCAATACACTCATACACATAAAAAATTAAAAAAAAAAAAACCTGAATAGGGCCATATGTAGACTTTGAAAACTATGTCCTGAAGAGCCTAGGGCACTATGTAACTGAGAGGAGACCTCTGCCTCCAGCAGTCAACATGGAGAGACATTACAGAATGCCCTGGGTTCCTGTGCATCTATGTAAGCTGAGTTAAACCATGAGGAAACTTTGAAATGCAGGAACCAGGCTTCACCACCTCACTCTCACACACCCGGGATGGCTTGCTAATTTGAAAAACACAAGTTAATTCCTACCTGCTGGCAAGTACCAGGGTGGGGCAACAGCGTGCCTGGGAAACTGACTGCATGGCCTTGCCAACAACGGGAGCTGAAACATGCTAGGCCAGGACACCACCTGTGTAGGGCCATGGAGCTGGCTAATCCCATCTAAGACCAACAGAGAGGGGAGATGTTTACCCTCTGGAAATAGGTAGGAAAAGACCCATGACACACGACTGTACCACATGGGGTAGATTTAACGAGCTTAGCACTTCAGTCAGTTTCTTTTTGCCCCTAAAAGCAAAGAAAAAGCTTAGGACCACCTGGTGTATGATAATTGCTGGCTCCCCATCTGGGAGCAGAGCAGGCACAGTAATCACAGATTTCTTTTGTCCGGAAGAGGCCACCAAGAAACAGCTAATGATGCTGAGCCAGTCCAAGCTCTGCAGCACTTGTCAGTACATAGTGACCAGGACACAGGAGCTCAGGAAACTATGGAGAGGTAATGTTCATTTACCAGGATGCTGCAGAGATGTTTAGATATCTACTCAGTCTGCTGTGGTAGGTAGCACACTTGAAAGTAGAAAATTAGGTATGTCATTGATCCAAGTAGAAGGGCTGTTGACAGTGACAAGTGTTAGAGCCTCAACATCTACCCTTCATCTCTTTCCCTCCAAAGACCTGACCAATAGAGGCACACAGAAACCACTTTGAAGATGAGCACCGAATGCCCACCTTATTAATCTGGGCCATCAGCCTCTAGCACCACAATACAGGGCTTTAGATAAATATCCTTGAGCAATAATGCAGTTTCCTTGTTGATGCTGTTGCAGTCAAAATGAAACACCCTCCTTCCTACCCTCTAGCAGTGCCTTTTTCAGGTGTGCCCACATTGAAGAGATAGAAAATGAAAGCACCCACTCTGTCTATGCCCAAAAGAAGCCCATGGTGAGAGGAAAGGATGTTACTGAATTGATGCCTACTTTCAAGGTCTGTAACTCCACCCACTAACAAATAGCACTTGGTTGGCCTCCATCACTGAGTGCTTGGCTTGGCTGTTTCTCTCCCTTTAAGGAGACAGGGAGTGGACAGTATGGGAAGTGATTTCCCTAGCATTTGTCAACATGGTCACCTGAAATAGCTGGCTATTAAGCAGATGGGATTCACCTCTCCTCCTCCGGAGGTCTCCTTCCAGGTGCTGGAGAGCCTGGGCTGCTTGCAGGACTACTTCAGGACTTAGCACCTTCTACTTCCTCCATTGCTTGGGTCCTTCGTTGCATTTTAAATGGCTTTCTCTGTGCAGCCTAGAAAAGGTGCACCTGCACAAAGAAACCACAGCATGCCAGAGCTCAGGTCATTCAAAACTGGTATTGGTTTGCTTAGGAGCCAATTTAAAGGTTAAGTTTTAGGAAGAGCTTTTAGACATGCACATGTGATACCACTCAAAAAATTCATGTTATCTATTATTTATTATTATTATTACTTAGCGTTGCAGTTACATCTTAAAGATCCTGTAGTTCAATAGTTCTCTCCCATCTCACCCTTAAGAGAAATGAGTATTCAAGAATGGAACTTCATTAACAAGATAGTTAGCAGCAGAGGTGAACCAGAATACTGACTTTCCTATGTTCTTACTTATTACTGCTTGGTTGATGGATCTCCCTCCCTCCCACTTGTTCTTCCTCCTTCCCATTTCTCCCATTACCCTTTGGTCTATAACTTTCCATCTTCACAGGATTAAGTCTCACTGTTCAATGTTGCCAGCCCTCATACCCCACATTCTTGTTTGTGGTACCTATGGCTCTCAGGAAGGGGATGAAGGAAGTTGCGTGATGACTTCATGGTAGGCTTAAGGGAAAGATCATGAAGTTTTAGCTATTTTCTCTCAATCACACTTTTAAAACATAGCTAAACCACACAAGAACCAGTCTCGGATTGGATACTTTTCTACCTGGCCCCTTGCCTCCCATCACCTCTTTCTGCCCTGGTCCCCAGGCTTATAGGTTCTCTACTTGAGCTCAGGTACCTGATACCTAATGGTCCTTACATTTAACTATATCTTTTTTAAAAATATTTATTATTTTTATTTTATGTGTATGAGTGTATTGCCTGCATGTATGTGAGTGCAACTGTGTCGTGCAATGCTGCAGAGGTTGTTGGATTCCCCTGGAACTGGAGTTAAGGACGGTTCGTAGCCATCATGTGGGTGCTGGGAATCGAACCCAGGTCCTCTGCAAGAGCAGTCAATGCTCTTACCTGCTAAGCCATCTCTCCAGCCCTTAACTGTATCTTTTTTAAGATACTTTAAATTCATGTCTTTTCTTTCTGATGATATGAAAATTAACTGAAAGTATGCACTGGGTCACCAAAATGGTCACCTTACATAGGACACCACCAGACAGTTACAGGGCTGGGGCTTGTGTTTGTGTTTACAACAGTGACACAGACAAGTCATGTTCTAATCCAGAAAACTAATGGGAAGAGAATATAGGTTAAGTAAATACATAAATTGTGCTTTCTTTCAAAGTGAAGGTCAAATGACCTCACTGTTCACTGTATGAATGAAGATTTCTCAGTAGTTTGAGCAGAGAGATAGAGTGGGAACACTGAGTCACCACTCTGCATGTGGCAGCAGACATGTGCCAAACACAAAAGAGCCCACAGTGTGGCAGTCAGCAACCCACACACAACTGCAATTTAGTTTACGCAAATAACCCAGGGCACTGTACAAATGTGTGTTGCTAATTTTATTGGTTTTTAGTTCGTGTATTCTTGGAGATATGTTTCTATTGACATTACAGTTTTGTTAGGGCTACAAGGCTAGCATTCCTTATATGTCTGTTCTTTCTTACAAAGCTACACTGTAATAACAATAATTCATCCATGTTAGAGGTTCAAGAGTACATAAATCAGGATCCCCACAAGAAATAGATGCAGGTATAAAACGGTTTACCTGAAAAGGATTTAATGAAGGGACAATTTACCAAAGCGAGCAGGGTTAAAGGAATGAACGAAGGTGGTACAATCCAAGAGTTAACAACAGTGAGAAGCCCTGTGACACACTGGGCCTGAAGGACAAAGGGGCCCTGCTAGGGAGCAGAGAGAGCTGGTTTATATGGGAGAGTGGCTGCTTGACTGGAGAGAGAGAGCCCTTAGAAAAAGAACACTCCCAGAACATTGTATTGAGGCAGGAGGTGAATAGTGCTCTGTAATAGCACTTTAAAATACCACAGCCTTGCTTTCCTTTAGCACTAGACCCCAGGCTCCCAAAGTGCAAGGTGCAGGTCTGAATCATCTTCTGATTCACACCAATTAATAATACAGGCTGCAGATGCTGGAAGACCATACCAGGAAGGAAGGAAGGAAGGAAGGAAGGAAGGAAGGAAGGAAGGAAGGAAGGAAGTATATTTTAAGTAAAGAGTATAAGGAACCAGCAGAGAATGGAGGAAACGGAGGGAGGGACGGAGGGAGGGACGGAGGGAGGGATGGAGGGATGGAGGGACGGAGGGACGGAGGGACGGAGGGATGGAGGGAGGGAAGGAAGGAGGCAGAAAGGCAGAGACCAGATGAGTACCCACACTTTGTCAAGACAATGAGCTCACACAGTTTATAGCTTCTGTGGGTCTCAACATTATTGCAATAAAATGGAGAAAATGATACCCAGGTTCTCATGGATATTGAGACTTCTAAATGAGGAAAGAGAGTATAAGCTTCTGGCACAGTAGCTGACTTATTGAAAACCAATAAAAATGCTCATTTACCTGTTTATCTAGTCTCTGGTGCCTAGTGTTTCTGAGGACCTGGAAATTTCTGAAACTCCAGTCTGGCCAGTTTTCTAGATCTGCACCAAAGTCTAATGAAACAACTGCGTGGCCCCTGGAGATAGATCTGTCAATGGGTGCCTGTGTCTCCCCTTGGAAAGCCAAATGCTGTTTCCTGTTTGACTGAATAGGAAGAAAGTTGATAAAGATGTGTGGACACATGCGTGTGTTCTTCCAGCTGAAAATCCAAACCCCCATAAATGTTCTTTCCCAGGACTGAATAAATAAGTTTTTGTCAGCAAATGAATATTTTGTCAATTATTTACATAAAGGGTACCATTACTAGTCAGCTAATTTTGTTCATGGAGGGAAAATTTAGATTAGTATACAACCCAAAAGTAACCTCTAATGGTGGGATGAAGTTTACACCTGCTGCCTAAAACCAAGTGAAATCAACGCAGCCATTAAATTTTGCTTAGGTCATTTACTGCACCATGTTTCCCACTGACAACCTCAGAACAAAAATTAATTCAAACAAAAATATCATCGGCCCTAAACCCTTTCATAACTTCTAGCTCGCCATATAAATTCCCAGATGCCCACTGTACTTCTAGTCACTGAGGCATTTCACCAAAAAATGACCTAAACGAATGTCAAAACTCACCTGTTAGTAGAAAAGGATTTGCTCTCTGCCTCATTCTGCTGGTAATGCTGGACTAACTTTATGAGTCTGTTTTGTAATGAAATAACTGTACACATACCAATGTTATCTTTTAGTAGACTCCACATATCACATTGCAATCCATTCACATTGGCCAAGTAGGGAACTTACTAGTTAAACAGCTTGAATTTTAAATGTGTTTACAGGGGAGCCTGCAAGTTTAACAGTGGCTCATGTTGGATAAATGTCTTAGCACAGCTCAATTTTATGTCCTGCTGTAAATGACAAGAGGATGGGGATAAACCATCTGAGCCAAGAAGGAAACGCTGGACTCGCCAGGAATGCAGGACATTTCTCAGGCTCAGAGTCATATTGCTATTTTTTAAAATCTTCTCCAATTTTTCTATATCTCCTTTAAAATACTCTCTATAAAATTTTAATAGCAAAGGCCAACCTCTTGTGGAAGCATTACTTTAAAGTTTTACAGTATCTTGGTACTCTTATTTCCTTTCCACTGTAGCACCTTATTGTAATTCATCTGCAGCCTCAGAGCTGCTGTAACCGCCTCTTTCCTTCCATACCTCCTAGTATTAACACTACCTATTCATTTTTTAGCTGTGAATATACTATGTACATGTTCTATTTAAAGTTTTTTCACAAGTTTCATTTGTCAAGCTTGTTTTGATCTATTTTCTTCTTTCTTTGCAACCAGGTACATGTTAGAATTATTTTCATATTTTCTCACTGTACACATGGAACTTACAATGATTAAACTATCATCCAACATCTTTCTCTGAAAATGCCATTTGCACTATGTCTCTGATCTGCATACAATTTGATAATAACCAACTTTTCAGAATTGTCTTCAAAGGACGACGATTCATCCAACCACAAAGATTATGTCAAGATTGTATCAAGAGTTAAAAATGTATTTCACGCAATAAGAAAAACCTATTGAGATTAACATCTTCGCTTGCTTCAAGCACCACTACTCAAAGTGTGGTCCATGGCTAAGCAGTACCAGCATGCCTGGAAGCATCTTAGGAAGGTGGTCTTAAGCCCCACCACAGATCTAGTGACTACAGGACAACCCTCAAGAATCTATACATGATTCTTAAGCACATTCAAGCTGAGAACTTCTGCTGTAGATGGATACTTTTCTAGACTAGGTTGTGCTTTCTTGAGGGATTATAAGTTGATGGGTTAATGAGGCTGCTTATTTTTGCCCAGATATTAACAGAAGTATGGCTTCCAGGGTAATCATTTTTTAAGGACAGTACCACATTTGCCTGCTCTAAGTCTCCAAATAATTGCCTGTTGCTACAGGACTTTCCTATAGAAATGTTTAGAATTCTGCATCATCAGATCAACGCACTTCAGACCTTTCTCCCCTCATAGTCAAGAAATATCTTGAAAAGTCTGACAGGTTATTTAAGAAAAAGAATAAGATTATTGATTTAGCACATTCCTAAGTACAAAATTTCTTAATAGATTGAGAAGAGTAAAGTTGAAGGAAGACACACTCGGCACACAGTTTTACCTTCACACACGTGGTAATTCGATTCAGAAGCTGTTCTGTGATCTTGTGGCCAGTCATTCTCTTCTTGGAGCCATCAGAACTCTATTGCATAATACCTAAAGTATGGGCTTAGAGTAAGTGCCTGATTGCAAAGCTAATGTTGCTATTAATTGTGTGATATTTGGTGGTCTACTTAATCTCCTTGGGCTTCTGTAAAATTCTCCTTGGGCTTCTCCTTGTCATCTGTAAAACAGAAACAATAATAGTACCTACCTCACATATACTTCTGATAATCAAATAAATAATGCATAAAAAAGCACCCTCTGAATCATATGGAGTACACAAACAGAGTTATTATTATTGTTTAAAATTACCCAAATAGCAGGGCTGGAGAGATGGCATGGTGTTTAAGAGCACTGATTGCTCTTGCAGAGGACCCAGGTTCAATTCACAGCACCCACATGGCGGCTATGAACTGTCCTTAACTCTGGTTCCAGGGGAATCCAAAGCCCTCTTCTGACCACTCAACTAGCAAGTTAGGGATATCTAGCTCAGTGGTAAAGCACTTTTACCACAAGGCCCTAGATGTCATCTCTAGCACTCTCTCATTTTTCTCTCTCCCTCCCAACACCACACACACACACACACACACACACACACACACACACGAAAAAACTTAGTAAAAATTAGTCAAATATCTGAAGTTTGCAAGATACCAACCCATCAAGATTTTGTTCTTACTGCCTGGCCTATAGCAAGGGCTCACTGAATATGGGCAGAATGGATAGATTCAGATAGGTTGTGCATGAGATTCTTAACCTATAAAGTGTCAAGACTGAACAAAATGATTACTAAATTTTCTCCTAATTCTGAGCTTCTGACTTATATTTTACTATAATCCCTGAGACTGGAGTTAGTAGTCATTTCCAGTGGTATACAAATTTTTTTCCTGCTGGGGTGAAAACCACAAGCCCCCGTGATCCACCTGTCTCTGCCCCCAACAGCACTGAGGTGACAGATACATGCAAGACCACATCTGGCTTGTTCTGTGGTGTCGGAATTTGTACTTACATCTTCATGGCTTTGCAGCAAACACTGCTAACCACTGAGCCATCTCCTCACTTCCTTAACTTTAAAAGCAAATAATATGGACGTTTGTGAGAAAGTCTACATCGTGGGTCTCCAAAAAAGTTGCTAAACATTCTAGGGGAAGCAAAGGAGCAAACTGTGATAGAACCAGGGAACACGTTCCTCCAGTTATTCTGGCTGTGAATGTCATCCATTGTTGCTTTCAGCAAACCAGGGATCCAGAAAATAGGTAAGTGCTAATGACCCCAAGGAAAAAGCAGCCTATCTATTTTCATACGCACACCTAGAAGAAATTACACCTTCCTGACAACTTGATTTAGATGAAATGTCATGGGGAAAAGAATGTGCTCAATTTTTCAACAGGGAAGAAAAAAACCCAGGAAGGAACTCTGTCAAGTCTTAGGGCTGAGGTTTTCTTGATATTAGGCTACTGATGCCCTGTGTATAATGACAGCCCTTTGACCTTTGTCTGTATAAAAAATAGTTTACTTCACAGGTTCTCTCTCCTTTAGAGATACTGACCATGCCCGAACTCCAGTGGAGCTGGAGCTTCGAATAGACCTCTTCAACGTGATTGTCTCATTTAACCCTCAGACTACAATTCTAAATAGTAGCTGATTCTGAGTAAAAAATGTGTTCATGTTGCAGACCAGTGTCAAGGATCTGTGAGGGTGAAAATGTCCCCCCACCCCCCACTTCATGGTAAACAACAGTAAAACCATGACTTGAACCTATAGATTTTGTATCAAAGTCAGTGCACTCACCATTGTACCACACTGCCTTCTGAGGCCACAGAAGATGGCCAAGATTCATCAGTGCTGCTAATATTGATTGAGTACATCCTAGGCACTGTATACACAATAATAAATATCAAACACAACTGATCTCCCAGGAAAAGTAGCTAACAAGCCATTAGCTAGAAAATGACAAAGAAATGCCCCCTCTTCTATTGGGTCTATTCTTGGACAACTAGATAATCAATTTAAGTAGTCTTATTTTTTTTTAATCCAATAACCACTCTTATAGAACCCAGTGACTCCAAATGAAATGGCCCAGGCTTTGTGATCCAGCAGATTCCATGAGAACCAGTCCTCTCCCGTTGCCTGTGTGAAAGTTCATGGGAAAGTCAAAAGGTTTGCTTTTCTGAATGCTAGTCCCGTCGTCTGAAAAACTGACACATATGTACACTTGAGGAACTGCACAAATTAAATGAATTTTAATATAAGAAAACCAGTAAGGCACATTACCAGAGCCCTATAAACTATTTTTCTGCCATTTATCCTCTTCCATCCTAAAAATAAAAGACACACGCCCTGATTTTCTTTTCACATAAAGTCCTATACAAACAATGACTCTACATCTCCATGAAGGAGACTGGACTAGATGGTATCTGCTCAGGGGTCCCTAAGACACCTAGCATAGCAACACCTTCTCAGCCCTGTGGAGCCTTAGTGGGCACAGGCGTGATTTTACATCTACAGGCTCTCCCAGATGTATGGGACTGGAGTAAGCAATCACCAAGGGTCTCTGGCTCCAAGTATCTATGCTGAATGGCAAAGGTCTGTGATGAGACTATGATTGTAAAATTAGTGTGGAGCTTCTGACTGGATCCCTCTCTCCCTTTCTACTCCGTCCTGCTCTTCTTTCCTCCATAAACAACCTATATTCCATCCAAACTAGATTACTTGATTTTCCTTCAATTTGCCCTGAGTTTCCAAGTCTTGAATCATGCGGTTTTCTCCCCTGGGGTGACCTTTTCTCTTTGCTGCTTCAAGTCCTGTTTATCCAAGAAGACCCAGACCAAACATTCTGCTTCCCTCAGACTTTCTCTGCAATGCTCACCCTGCTGCCAGCGGAAATTAAACCTTCCCAGCTTCGGCCTCCCATTGCATCATATCTATTTCTTGCTGCACTCTCATTTTCTGTCTGGTATTTATGTTATTTCTGCATGAGTTTTACCTTCCCTTTTATATCAGACTCTTCCTGACAGAAAGAACCACATTAGATTCACATTTATGCCCCAATGGAACTAAATACAGCAAATAATCAAGAAGATTAAACTAATACACACAGAATGAATAGAAATGATGACCATGATGATGATAAAAGGCTTAGCTGTAACCACCATCACTGTGTTCTTTATTTTGAACTTTGTTCATTGAATGCACCCAGTAGATCTCTGCAATAGCTATAGTGTATCAGCCCTGTTTAGTAGATTACACAACTGAGACTCAGAGATGCCAAATAACTTACCTCAAGTCAGATTGACTAAGAATAGGAAAAATAAGTATTTCGACAAAGTTATGTACCTGGAGGGACACTGTTAAGAGCTGCAAAAACTACCTGATTCACCCCTTCCTTCTCCTTCCATTCTTGTAATTTTAGGAAAGCACTCTAATAATTTTAGAATTATGTAGCCTCTGAAGAAAATTTTCAAACTCCTTTATTTCCTTTCTTCTTTATCTTCTTTGTTTCCCTACTCTCTTTCAGAAATGAGGCTTTTAACAACCACTTAATGAAAGGACATTTGTGGTTCATTCTGACCAGAGCAGCACTGACAGGAGAATCCCGCTGGGCAGACACCTGCCTTTGATGTAGACCAAGGGCCGGCCGAGGTAAGTGCTTTCAACTTCCCTTTAAAAGAAACTACTCCCACCGGAATCTATTTAAAGCCCTGCAGATATTCACAAAAGCAGACAGCATGGGGCAGCACTGCATCCCTAGATGGTGTCAGGAGAAGAGGGGTCCCTAAGTTCCTTCCTCCCTACAAGTCAAGGTAATAGCAAGTCTCATCACAGAGTATGGATGCCCAGAGAAAGTGGGTCTACCTTCGTCAATCCTTGATGGTTACCTATGATCAAAGGCCAGAGGATGATTCCAGGACACTGCACATAGGACAGCTGAGGAAAGGGTGGGGGGATGAAAAAACAATAGTCTGAAGAGTGGTATAAGTGAGGAAATGTAATGCTGAGGGGGCAGGGTGGCAAGATTCTGGACTCCTAAGCTTTTAACAACTCAGCTTCCTCTCTTAAATGGTCATCAGGGTTCAAGTCAAGTGAAAGAAACCCAACTTGATTTTTACTGAAATGGTTTGAGCTGTATGTCCATTAACATTCCTGTGAGGCTTTTGCTGCTGTTGTCTTTTGCAATGTTACAGAATTGAGCCCAGGGCCTCATGCATACCAGGCAATGTTCTAACACTGAGCTGTATCCTAGGACCTCTATCAAGATTCTTACAGCATAGGTAGAGGGTAAGAGACCCAGGCCTTTCTGGATTTCCCTTGATCTTTCTCGTTCTGCCAGAGACCAGAGCTTCATCTGTTACTTGGTTCACTTTGATCCAGGGTACCATGTCCCTTGTATTCTGAATTTCCCCAGCCATTTATTTCTCTTTATGTTCTCCATCCATAAATGCAGCACATGGCCTTATACTTCGTGGGTACTCAAGAAACATTTGTGGGGGTGATTTGGCAAAGACATCTAGTCTGTATATCCTTGGCACAGAACACATGATCAATAAATGCTGATTGGAATGGAATGAGGCCACGTCTAGCCAGAGAACGGCTTCCGAAAGCTCTGCAAGCTCAATTGCTTGATTTCAGAGAGCTATGGTGCTTTGGCAAGAAGATAGCATTTCCAAATTTGAAACATAAATTCCATTTAATTAGTGGCATGAACTGGACAGCCACAGCTGCTGTTTCTTGCAGTGCCCAAGGACCTAAGGGGAAATGGCATCAGTGAGCACAGACTGAATCGCTCAGGCAGGGAGGAGGTAGTGGTGGACACACAAGCGCCCTGGATCTTCTCTCTGCTTTGCTGATTCTGGCCCCTGAGAAGGCAAGGACAGAAAGGTGAGGACAGACGCATAGCTTCAGGCACGTCAGCCTTCACACTTTCTCCAGGAGGGTCTTAGGTGCCCCAACAGTTCTGAGAACAAAATAATGTTCTCAGTATGAACAGTACAGGTTTGGAGACACTGAGATTAACACTTGGCTCGTTCTCGGAACATTAGCTTGGTACCCTGAAGTAACTCTGATCCTACCTCTCTTCACACTGCTGTGACTGGCAAGTGAGATCATGTAAAGATAAATGTTTGTTATGCAGCGACATACTTATAGAACTGGATGAATTGGCTAATTACCCACAAAAGGACTTTTTTCAGAACTTCACTGCCCAATAATCTCACTGACTTCTCACAAAACCTCTGTGAAATTACTATTTCCTGACCTACGTGGGAAGAAACTAAAGATATTTCTCAGTGGTCTCCCAGTTCTCACATCTGGATTATAACGCTTTACAATCTGTCAAACTTTTTCTTTGATTTTTTTTGTCCCTACTCCAGCATAAATGGACCCATTGCTACTGGTTCTACCTAATTCTCCCAATAGCTTGTGAATGGGTTTGAAGCTTTAAACCACATTGTGATTCCTATTGTCTGGACCACTAGGCTTGCCTGAAATTCAGGAATGATCTGTCTGTCCCTCAGTCCATACCTTCACACACTTCATGTGAGGCAGAAGTTTAATCCATGTGGAACTTTTCAGAATGTACCAATAGCAGCAATATTTTCCTTCAAGGAGCTTGGATTCTAGAAAGGAAGACAACCATACAAATTATCCAGGGCACCACAGATCGCAGGCAATCACCACAACTATCTGTGGGACTCGGTGTTTACTACCTGCCAAATTGTCTTCTATGCTTTTCCATCTACTAATTGCAGGAACAAATGAAGTTCACCCCAATGAGAACAACCTATTTTCTGAGTTTGCTGTAGCAAAGAAGTCAGTCACTCTCATTTAAAAAATAATTTTATATTAAAAGTTATTACAATTGTGTTGAACACTCAACTGTCAACAGAGGGATAGAAAATCTCCTCACACAAAACTCAAGAGGGTTCAGGGGTACTCCACATACACATCGCGGCTACAGACAAGTGGAAAGAGGGCAGGCTATACCAGAGAACTATACGGTTGCTTGGGGGAACACGCTTGCCTCTAGCTAGCTGGTCCTAGTTTGGAAGTAGGTACAAAGATTATGGAAGCTGGGAATTATTGAAGCAAATCTTGACCACTAAAGTCCCATTGCTGCGATGACCATGACATGGCTTCCTGACCCTATCCCACCAGACTGAGGGTCGGAGTTATATTTTTGTCTATAGTCTGGCTATTTTCTGCTTGTATGATCGGCCTCTCATAATTTATTTGAGTCTTACAACAAGCATATGGCATACATGCTATTTATCCCAAGGAAATCAAGGCACAGAGGGATTAATTAGCCTGCCAGGGTCACACAACAAGTATGAGGCAGAACTTTGGTTCTAACTAGAGCCTCTTTCAGAACTCATGACCTCCCCAACTAAACTAAAATAATACAATTAAATTGAAAAGTGTCAACAATATGAAAGGAAATGGGCAAAGAACTAAGTACTGAGTTTACACAGAAGGAAATGCAATAACTTTTAATATAAAAATGATGCTCAAACTCAATCAAATTAAGGGAAATAGAAAATAAAATTTCAATCAGATACCATTATTTACCTATCTGGTAAGCACACTGCGAAGTTTGAGATAAAGATTGTGGGTGAACTTGTAAATTGAAAAACTGTCTATGAAAGAATTTGATGACATCTATGGAAATTAAAAATGCCCCTGCTGGATCCAAAGCTTTCATTCTTTTTTTAACAAAAATATTCTCATAGAGGAAAAGTGGCAAAAATATTCTCATAGGGGAGAAGTGGCATACATGGGCTAGTCACTGTTGCATTTACAGAGCAAACACTGGGAATGCCCTAAATGACAAACTGTGGACCAGTTAGCTCACTGTGTGTCCATAAGCAACAGGAGCACATCCCTGCCACATGATTCTAGGTGCCTCTGGGTACTGATTTTTGTCATCATTCTCAGAGCAGTCCTATGAGGTAGCACTCTCACCACCGCATGAGTTAATCAAGGTACAGAGAGGCCAAGTTACCAAAAGTCTTTTAGGACAGGATTCAAACTCAGGTGATCTGCCTCTGGAAGCTCCATTCATAGCCACTTTGCTAAACTAACCACTCAGCACACACACATACACACACACACACACACACACACACACACACACACACACACACACACAGAGTTATCCATATACTGTACGTAATGAACTATAATGTGTATTATAAAGTGAGAGGGGAAATGTGGGAAAGCTTCAGAATGATGTTAATTATACACAACTAGGTACACACACACATACACACACATGAGTGTCATGTGTTGCTTAATCATAGTGCTATCTTCTGAGAAATATGTCCTTAAACCATTTCACCACTGAGGCAAATCAGAATTTCCCACATTTCAGAAGCAAACAGTACAGTGTCATGACACAATATAGTCTTATGAGAGCACTGTGTGTATGTGGCCCATCAATGACCAAAATAGCATTATGCAACACATGACTATATACATATATGTATATATTTACATGTGCATTTGTGTGTCACAATGTTATACATAATAAATATGTACATAATCCATTCAAAAGAACATACACCAGCCTGGCAGAGCAGCTGGGTAGCTGCAGTGGAAGACTAAGAAGACCTTTTCACCAATAAATGTTTATATTTTAAATTTGGGGCTAAGGACCATAATCACCCAAGTTAAAACATCACATGCCAGTTTCCTTCTGTAACTCCTTTATTGCATCCTGTTCCTCTTAGCACAGCTAAAGCCAACCTCTGTTTCACAGTCAGTGAGAGCCCACCTGATCAACTTCTCCCTCAAAAACAGCTCTCTGTCTGGTTCCCTGAGCCCCAGCTTATATGTTTTCATAGCTTGAACATGACGAGCTCTTTCCTGTCTGGGGCCTTAACACTTGATATTCCTTTTGTGAAGTATTTCTTCTCTTATGGTTTGCAACTGTTTGGCTGTTTCTCATCCTACAGACCTTGACCTAGCTTCTGGGCATTCAATTTAAATATGTTTTCCCTTCTGCTGTCTATAGCAGTAACCCGTGTTGTTTCATTTTTTTAAGCAGCACTACCCATAAGCTATACTCATTTATTTTAATTCTATTTTTAAGGCTTTTGCAAATTTGTTATTTACTTCCCCCAAATAGCACTTTGCCTTCTTTTTATGGTGGTGCTAGCACCCAGCAAAGCCCATGGTGGAGAGTAGGTGCCGACTAGTATGTATTTAACTGTTTAATTAATTAACTCACTCTGTCATTCACAGAGAAAAAAGCTTAACATATAAATGAATTTGAAAAAAACCAAGATTTTCTTTTCAACTTTTCAACTTATAACACGAGAGTCAGAAAACAGCATGATCTTTTCGAGAAACTTTTCACTCACTTATTGACAAGGGCCCCAGATCTTGAACTGAAGTTGTAGTATGGTCTGTGAGGGAAAGATAAACACACAAGCTTTGAAGTTAGACAGGCTAGAATCATTCCTCTGCAGCTGCAAGCTGGATGGCTTTGGGTAAAAAATTGCTTAGTACTTAGGAGTTCAAATTGTATCATGTACAAAATAGGATGATGGGAACCTTGTAAGGGTAAATCCTGCCTATTGGCTGCCCCTCAATTAAGTGCAATTGTAGGGATCCCCTCCTCCATCCCTTTCTTAAGTGTGCAGATGTCTTCAAAGGCTGTCTCCGTCTCCCTCAGGCGTGGCAAATAAGACCTTCCCCCAGATCGCTGTGAGTGGGAGGATGAGCCAGGCAGTAGAAACCTAGCACTTACTCTCTTTGCGGCAGAACTGCATATCCGGGCATTCATTGCGCTCCCAAAGATTGCTGCTTTGTCAGTATTGCCCAGGATCTGTTGTGGTCATAAATCTGGAGCACAATGACTGCACATCAGGTCCTTTCAAATGTTGTGATTAAGGAGAATTCAGATGTCCTTTTTCTTATTATTATTCCATCTCTCCTTGACTGTGGAATCAAAGTTAGCTGAATCTTAGAAGGTACCCCAGTCATCACTCACCTGCTGTCCTCCTGTCCAGATCAGAGGACTTGAGCATACCATACACAGCACTCTACAGGACTTCAGGCAGCATGGGCAACAAGGCAAATTGTTCCCCACATGGACTTGAGCTTAAGTGCTTGTCTCATTTCCCTTGACTGTCTGTCACAACTCACTGGAATCATCAGAACAAGGAGCTGTCTGCACTGGTGCCCTTGGGAAAGGTGTCCTCAGGCCCATCTGGAAGGTGTAAGAAAGACTGACATTGCCCAAATGAATTTCTTCCACATTTAAGGAGGGAAGTGGAGCACTGGTGTCTTGTTTTCCTAAGGCAGGCCCCTTCAGACTGTGCCCCACAGTCACAGGAGGAAGAAGGAAGTCAGACAGTGAGCCAAGGAAAGGAAGAAAGAGCCCTGCTAGCCAAACTCATCAGTCTGTCTTCAGGCTCTGAGAGCGTGAAATGGAAATGGATGGGATCCAGTGAACCTGCTCTGATTTTATTATTTCAAAGTGCTCTGGACACAGATTAACTCTCTTTGCCTGGTGTTTAGCTGCCCCCCTCCCTTCTCTTTCTTCTTTTAGGGAATAGGAATAGGATTCTCTGTGATAAATTCACCAGACAGCAGTATATCTCCACCAGCACTCCCCAACATGCCTCTCTCACCCCTTCAGGATGGAAATGTTCCATCTCTGAGCCATGCCCCTCATTGAATCAACCCAGACATGTTTGCTCAATGCTTCCCCAAGCAGCCCAGTACACTTGTCAGGGAACAGGGAGGAGGGAGTGACAGCGGGGTGGCCATCCTTCTCTGTGCAGGGCGGACTGCACACATCAATCTCCCAGCAGTCCGCTTCCCATCCTATCAGTATTTCCATCCACTTTGAAGTGATGCAGATGGCCTTTCCCAGCCATGTTTAGCTGCTTTGCTTCCAGCACCTTCAGGAACCCTGGCAGGAGGTGGCACACCTACAATGAGTGATGATGTTGGTTGGTTCCAAAATGTAGCTGAGGGAAGTCACACTAAATACTTCAGACACTGTCTGTGCAGGACACACATAGCCAGAAAGTAGGCAGATATCCCTGCAAAGCAGTCATGGTGTTTCAGATGCCAAAGATCAATACTGAGCTTTGTGTGATGGGCCTCAAAGTGCCTGTGTTCTCTTCTTTAACTAAGAAACTCCTTTCAGGTATTGAAAATACGTCAATCTCAGTTTCACCATCTATCAAATGGACAGACTCTAAACTGGAAAAGATTTTTACTTTTTAACCTTTATAAACTATTTTGACTCTTTAGTCTTCATTCAGTCTGTCTTCTTGTCTGATGATGCTCAGTGTAGTGAAAAAACAGATAAATCAAAAAGAAAAATATACCAGGGGACTGAAAGATGGCTCAGTGGTTAAGGGTGCTTGCTGTTTTTCCAGAGGACCTGAGTTTGATTCCCAGCACTGACTTTGGGCAATTCACAACTACCTATAACTTCAGCTCCGGGGGTCCGACCCCCCTCTTCTAGCTGCCACATGCAGCAGCACCCAAGTGCAGGTACACACAGACACAAATAAAAAATAAATAGTAAAATAAATCTTAATATATGTGTATATAAATATATCAACTCAGCTATGTGTTGTGCATACATTATACAAATGACTCTAATCCTTCCCCCCTCAGTTTTCTCATTTATAAAATAGGGATCAGGCTTAGCATCCTTGGACAAAATAAGAAGTGATTTTGAAGTAGCCCAACACAGACCAGAATTGTCACCAATTTTAATGTACTTTACATTAATTTCCACTGTCCTTTCATATCCAGCCCAGTGTTGGCATATAGTAGACACTCAATAAATATTTGCTAATTATTCATTTCAAGCTTCAAGGCAGAGCCAAACTGTATTCGCTAACAGTGAAACGCTTGCAGACTGATTTTATAACCCCATTAGTTTGAGAGAGCTAAATGGAGCTAAAAATGCTCAGGTTCAGGAGATGTAGTACCCAGGCCACTAAAACATTTGATTTTTCTCCTTTTCTCTGTCACGTGTCAACATGGGAGTGAATTCCTCTCCACTCTCCATGTTGATGTCTGTCTTGATTCAAGGCCCATTCTGGAAATAAGCCCATGACACCCAAACTGTATCCTATTAACACATCCTTCTTTCAGATATTGCTGCTATTTTACAAAATGCCTTTGGGCGTGTTGTAGAGAAAAACGTATGTGACAAAGGCATCTGGGCTTTGATCAGGATTGTTTTCCTTGGCTCTTCTCTTCAGGCACTGCAGGAAGTTTTCTTTCACAACACATTGACATAGTTATCAGTGATTCTTGTAAAAATCATCATGAGGAAGGATTGCTTCTGTTACCCCTGTGTTCCTGCTGTAGACACTGCTCCTAGAATGTGCACTGTTCAGCTTTGATCTCCTTGCCTCCAAGGCTCTGACTGTTTCATACTGGTTGGTTTATTTCCCAGACTCTGATTATCCCCAACCTGAGAAGCTGGATCCCTTTTGCCACCACCTGAAGGTCGAGCCTCTGAGCCTCATCCTGGCTCTAGGTAAGAGCAATGTAAGTGCCCCTGGTTCAATACCAAGCCAGTGTACCTATGAAAACACTGAAGTCAGAGAGTGAAGCATCTTGTCAAGGTCCCATGTTCAGCAGGTGTTGGAGCCCATCGGTCAGATGTGGGAGCCTCTGTCTTTAAGCCTTTTCCTGTCAGTGTCTCCAGGCTCTACTCTGCCTGTTCTCAGCAGAGCTGCCTGACACTATAAACATCCTCTAGAATGCCTGTTTCTGTTGTTAATTAGAATGATCTTTCTGAAAAGGTTATTTATTTAATTGTTTGTTTGTTTGTTTAGCATGTAATCATTGTACGAGTTTAGCTAGTAAAATCTACTTTGACACCTGCTTATTTTATGCAATGACGAAATTGGGGTAATTATCGTATCCATCACTTCGGCATTTATCATTTCTTTGTGCTGAGACCATATGAAATCTTTCTAGTAGTTATTTTGGAATATATGCTGCATTCTCATTGACTGTTTCACACTATTGAGTAGTAGAATAGGACTTAGCCCTAATACTTAACTGCAATTTGCAGCCATTGATGAATCTCAGTCTCCTCTTCTCCCTGTCCCTGCATCTCTCCCCATTGACACTAAAACTTCTTCACCTTGAAAACCTATGCATGGATTCTCAAACTTTAGTGAATGCAAATCACTTGTGAGGGAAGTGGGGGAGGACTCCCTAGAGAAATGCAGGTGGATGACAAGGACATCAGGACAGGGAGAATGGAGTGAAGAGTTGCAGCAAGAGGATCGCGGTCATTGGAAGTAACATGAAGCCAGAGTTCCCATCCTGAAAGCATTACCAGACAATGAATAGATGGCCCTGGAGATGGACACAGGCCTGACCACAGCACAGCAGAGCACAGAAGAAGCCAGAAACAGGGATTATGTGAGAAAGGGAAACAGCCATATACAGCAATGGCCGAATACAAAGGCCCGAAGTGGGAAGTTCTATTAGCCAACGTTTTCAGGTGGATCTAGCATCCCATGTGTATTTCCCAGCCAGGGTGGGTCAAACAAAACACTGAGGAATGCAAAGTTCCTGCCAGGAAGAGTCCTTCGTTCAGACACTAGTGGCCAGCTTTGGTGCCCAGCTGGCATTGGGTAGATTCAAAACGTGGTCTGGGTCACAATAGCACCTTTGGGATGGCCCTGCCAACAGTACATACCTGAATCTAATTAAGAAGAAAATCAGGCAGTATCAAATAGAAGGACATTCTGCAAAATAATTGGACTGTACTATTCAAAATTGTCAAGGTTAAGCAAGACATAAATAGCACAGCAACTGTTCCAGATTAAAGAAGACTCAGGAGACAAATGCAAAACTTGACCTCAGCCTGAATCCTAGACCGAAGGGAAGGGAAAGTAGAATAAAGGGCCTGATTGGAGTGACTGAAAACATTTCAAGATGGCTGAAGAGATGCTGCTGCTGTGCTGGAGTTGATTTTCTTGATTGCTGTGAATGTGAAGACTGTCTTCACCCTTGAAGGGCTTAAGGGTAGAGGGACACAAATGACATAAGACTGCTTGTCAAGATATTGTCAAGGAGACAATATCATGTGTGGATGTGTAGACAGAGTTTGGCAGACCAAGTAGGGTGGAAGGAGAACGATTAGTGGATTTGAATCTCAGTGGAACCCTGAGCATGCAACAGTTTCTTGTGCTATTCTTGGAGTTTTTGTTTAGGTCAAGAATTAGTATCAATTTTGAAAGGTTTTTTCTGAAGGTTTAAGAGACATACAAGAAGAAAGAACAGTGCTTGAATCAGCAATGTATTTAAAAGCTAGACTATAAGCCCCGTTTTAACATAAATCCCAGACTGTTTAGCTATACCCACATATATAAATTTGAGAATTTCTGTTCTAGATTCAAAACCAGGTCCCTGATCCTAGCTGCCAAGCATACTGATCAAAAATCAATTAATTCTGTGTCACAAATTCCTATTCACCCCCAAAGCAAAGTTCAAGGGGAAACCGTCCTTTTTCGCCTGTGAACATGTCTCTTACTCCTGAGACACCTGCATCCCAGAACTCTGCACTGTCCTCGATGCCTTATGAGGAGATCTTTGGTGTTGTTTCCTCACTTCACATTATATTAGAAAGCGGTTTCATCTTCCTGTTTGGCCAAGAGGTAATTATTTGGTCTTTTCTCAGTGCCAAAGTGGACATATATTAACTTCAGAAATGTTTTTCTAACTTAAGAAAGGATTTATTCTGGCTCAGTCTGAGCACAGGGTCCATGATGGTGAGGATGACATGGTGACAGGAGCAAAAGATGCTAGTCACATTGCTGTAGTCACAGAGCAAGGAGAGATGCATGCTGGCACCCAGCACATTTCCCCCTTTTCATTCAGTCTGAGACCCCAACCCATGAGAAGGTGTCACCCACAGTTACAGGGATCTTCCCACTTCAGTTCACTCACTCTGGAAACTCCCTCCCAGGCAGGCATGCATAGGGATTTATCTTCTAGATAATTCTAGGTCCTATGAAGTTAACAATCAATATTAACCATCACACTTAAAAATTACACACCTTTACTTGTCACATTTGGGGTACACTGTTTTTTTTCCATTTTGATGGAGCCATTCCTGCATCCATAAATTTGACTGTTAGACAAAAGCTAGTCATCTTTGTTCTTTCCTCACTGCCAAGGCAGACATGCCTTAGCTTCAGAAACTTTTGAGTGAATGAATGAATGAATGAATGGATATTTGAACAAATAAAGTCAACTCTTCGTCCAACCCACATGTTATATTCACTGCTCCAGGATGATCCACTGGAGGCTCAGAAAGGACAAGAGGTAATTTTGAGTTGAGCAGACACCAGCAGGGAACAAAGGGTTATTAGGAAGAGAATGCTCAGCACACAGACTTCCAGCCTCTAACCCCATTCTGCTCCAATACACTCCAAGTATAACTCGTTTCCAATTTCTTTACAAGTCTTAGCAGTTATATAAATTTTCCTGGCTTTATGACCTAGTAAAGTATTGTTATAGTAACAATTCATTGCTATTGTCTACTTGTTACTAGATGTGTGGGTGTTACAAAAATGCAATAAATAACAAAAGATACTATGGGCAATACTATGGTTAGATCAAGGTTACTAGGAAACAGGAAGGGTCAAAGTGGCAGATTTAGGACCTATTGGTTGGAAAGCATTGTCATCCTGGACCTGTCCTTTCTCTCCATCCTAGCAGGTGCTGGTGGAAATGAAGACAGAACATCAGAAGCTCAAAGGGCTGAAAGGATAGAGAAGCTTCAGTTCTAAAAGCCTGATCACTCCCTCTTGCCTTCAAATGAAGGACAAGGAATGGATTTATAATGAGCTGTTTCTAGCCAAGAAGTGAAGCGAATTTAAAAGAATGCACTAGTTACAACCCAGCCTCCCTGGTGTTTTCAGTAAAAGGATAACTTTAGGTATCAAATGGAAGCATCCGTGGGCTAGGTAAGGCTGTGTGGACTCAGAGCCTTTCAATACAGGTATGGTCTGCTACTATAGTAATTGTAAAAGAAAGATTTTATTTTAACTCAATGTGGGACTTTTAAAAGAATTCCCTTAGGATCAGGGTTTTGCCAAAAAATTGAAGCTTAATTTAATGAGGGTGAAAAGTTTAAGAAAGAAATATAAGAGGAAAGTACTGAAAGGACAGGAGAGACTCAGAGCCTGTGCCCAAGCAGCAAGTTGAAAAATGTCAACTATGACAGGGAGCAGATTCAGATTCAGGCCATGAGGTGGTGCTGAGCCTCCCCGGGGGATTTCCAGCCCACTACAAGTGCACGAAGCTTCTAGAAGGAACAAATGAGAGTCATGTAGAGTCACTTGAGGAAATGTATTTATTTCACCACTTACTGTGAAATGAAGGCTAGCTTCATTTGAGTCTATGAGCTAGGCTGGAGAAGCTTTGTTTTACATATATGAAGCAAAGATGGGGCCAGAGTGACTGGCTCAAGAACACATAGTCTTCAGAAAGGCTCCCAGGCTAGCTCAAGGGAGGCTACTACGGACCTTCAACGGGATGTCTCTGTTTTCAGACCATCAGGTTACAGTTCCCAAGCCTCTCCTGACTCTCCCTCTGACTCTCCTTATCCTGACTGATTTGCAAACACCTGCTGGATGACTTCACCTTGAATACATTTGCCTCCATCTGTTTGTCCCTTCAACGTCTTCTGTTGATTCAAAGGCCACCTTCCTTCATAAATTTCCTTCAGGTCACCCATAATGAGCCTATGGGCTCTATATTAATTACTTTTTTCATCACTGCGACTGAATATCTAACAAGAAGCAACTTAAGAAAGGAGAGATTGAACTTAAGGGGATGTGGTCCATTAGCCTAGAGTAAGCGTGGCCACAGGAACATGAGGCTTCTTGATCACATCTAGGCAGAGCAGGAAGGAGAGACTTGGGCTAGAAGAGAGGTTGTGCTATAGCCCTCAACAGCAGCTGCCAAGTGACCTACTCCCTCCAGTTAGGCCCCAAATTCTAAAGGTTCTATATCTTCCCAAAATGAGCTGCTACCAACTAAGAGTTAAATGGTCAAGCATATTACAGGTTCCCAAAGAAGTAGCTAAGACTCCGTACATCCAGATCTTTCTCCTAGTCTTGGACCCCAGCCTACAGGTTGCAAAAGCACAGGTGTCATGGTCTGCAGTGAGTGAGGATTTAAACCCAGATGTGTGAACTCAGGGCCCAGATTCATCCTCTTGTGAGAAGAGTTTCAGTACATATGGGAGTCTTGTTTCCAAACAGAGAACAAGAAGAGGCTGAAAAGTGTTAAGTAAATCATACAGGATACAGATTTTGATGAAGCATCGAGATCTTTAATTTGGACTCCACTGATTAAGAATGTATGATTATTCTAGTGTTGGCAGGCCTGAGAATTACCTTGGTACCACCTATAAGGAAAAATATCAGTTAGGCAAATGAATAATTTAAACTGATTCTAAAGGGTAGAGAAAGAAGGCTCAGTGAGGGCTCAGCCTGCTTTTTCTGAGCAATTGAAACCTGGAAACAGTGAGAACAGAAACAGATGAATGGAAAGACCAGCGCTGGTATGAGAATAGCCTAGAAAGAGGAATGAGGAGATCAGACTTCAGAGAGGAACGCGATGTTTTAGAATGTAGGTTAGTAATCATAGTTTTTCATATCATCTCTTATTCATTTTTAGGTCTAACAGACAACCAAAGGTTTGGGTTTACACATACTCTGGTCTGAACATTGTAGCATCTTCAAATTCATTTGTTGAAATCCTAATCCTTAATGTGCTAGTAATCCTTAATGTGAACCTTTGGAGGTGATCAGGTTGAGGGCAGAAACCTCAGAAAAGTTATTTGCACCCAAATGAAAGAGACCCAAGAGAACCTGTTTCTCTCCCACTAGCATACAGTGGGCACAGCAAAAGGGCACCGTCACCAAACCAGGAAGTAAGCCCTCCCAAACACCTCCTCTGCCTGTGCCCTGATGTCAGACTGCCAGCCTACAGAACCTTGAGAAATGAATTTCTGTGATTTATAAACTACCCAGCCTACAGTATTTTATTACAGCAACCTAAATGGATTTTGACACACAAATATCCTTCTACTTTGAAACATGTTTGTGCTCTTGCTGCCTAGACTGATAGCTTGACTGGGTGCTGGACTGAGAGCTCTGTGTGGTCCCAGCAGCACCATGGGCTGGCACATGAAAACCATTCATGAAAGTGTGGATGGATAAGAAATACTCATTCATGTTAGTTCTTTATATGGTTTGTTTGATTGCCTTCCTCTATGCACATAAGCCTGTAAACCTCATGAGGTGAGGGCCCTGTCCTCTTATGCTTACCTCTCAGAGCTAAGTAGTTGCTATATAAGACAAAAGCTACTTGTTATACGCTATCACTCCTAATGCCTCACACTAGCCTTCAAGAGAGTTAACAGTCTGACTCAAAACCAGTCTCACTAACCCAATTTCCAGTACATTGTTAAACAAATACTGTACTTTGTTGAGTCTTGTTTCCAAGTCTATCATGAATAGCCTTATTCTGCACTTTAAGTCTCAATATAAAGGGCCATTTGCTTTCTAACCTTTTTTCAGTATTTAGTGAGGTATAAATGACAAAAAAAGTATTTTCTCTCTCTATATATATGTATATATAATGTGTATAACATAATGTTTTGATATATGTATGTAGAAACACATTGTGAAGTGATTACCACAATCAAGCTAATTAACACATCTGGCACCTGGCCTTGTTATTTTTGTGTGTGATAAGAATACTTAAAATCTATTCTTAACGCATGCTTCAAGGATGCAACATTATTAACCACAGTCACCATGCTGTGTGCTATATCCCAGATATCATTCATCTTGGGGCAGAAAGTTTGTGCCCATCTACCACTATCTTCCACCTCTCCTACCTCCTTCTCCTAACCCATGGGAACCACAGTCTTCTCTCTGCTCACATGTATTTGACATCTTTATGATTGACATGCAAGTCAGGTCATGCAGTATTATTCTTTCTATGTCTGACTTATTTCACTCAGCGTAATGTCCTCCAGGCTCATTGCAAATGGCAGGATCTCATTCTCCACAAAAGCTGAATAACGTTCCATTGCGCATACACAACACAATTTCTTTATCCATTCATCCACATCTAGACATTTAGGGCTTTTCATAGTTTTACTATTGTAAATATTGCTAAAGTGAATATGGAAGGTTTTTTTTAAATAATTTGTTGAGAATTTCATAGAGTCATATGAGCATATAAGGTGTTTTGATCAAATCCATGCCGACTCCCTCTCCTCCAACTCCTCCCAAATCTCTCCATCACTTTTCTCTGATAACTTCAAGTACTCTTCTTTTTTATGGGGCTTTTTGATACTCTAGCATCCCCCCCCAAGAGATAACCCTAAAATCTTTAAAGAATTAGATAAGAGCTCCCAAATACTTTTGACATTTTTGGCCTTTGGAA
>NW_008329288.1:402612-437292 GCF_000622305.1 Nannospalax galili
GGTGAATGCCTACCTCCTATTCTTATCAAACCATCCTCTGAAGAGGATACCCAAATTGCCAATAGGGAACAAGGACACAGACTGCTCTGGCTTTTTCTATGCTGAACAGGGACACAGGGTGAGGCAATTGGAGTACCCCTTCAAGTGGGTCTATCTAAAAGAGTCCCAAATTGCATAACTCTTATCTGTAGGGGGAACAGAAAGTACTTGACTTGCGAATAAGAGATGTGAAGGAGAAGTAAAGGCAAGAGTAATTAGCATTACAAGTTCTAGACAGGGAGCTAGAAAAAACTCAGAACAGGGAAAATTTCTAATGTTCATATGAGAGTCCACTGGAATTTCTTGAGGAGAGTTTCCTAAAGCATCTCTCTATTGGGGTCCTCCTCATTTTTCTGTCTTCCAAGGCTGGACTCGAGAGTGTTGGATTCAGGATTTGCTTTCAGGCATTTTGATAGCTATTGGAGTGGTTAGAATCTATATCAGTTCACTCTCAAAGGCCTCCAGATAGGGGGAGAAAACAAATCTGGCCATCATTTTAGAACAATAGTGGATTGTCTCCCTTAGCTACAGGTGGGCACTACAGTATTATAGACCAAGATTTGAAGTCTTACATCTGAGCAACACTTTTTCATTCAGAACAAAATCATCAATGAGAAATAATTGTCTAAATAACTTTTTATATGGACTTAAGCCTAATGTCTGAGCAGTGTAATCCCTTGAACTCTTAAAGAAATATACTGATCACTCTATGCTTCGGTTATACTTTCCTTTTGGGTGTTTAAGACCATACAGTTGGCCCAAATAAATCAGTTTATATTAACACTTAAGGTTGTTTGAGGATCTGTTCCTCAGGGGTCACATGGGCTTGGGAGAAGCCCCTGGCTCCTTTCTTTTATCAGTTCCATCTATGTGAAGATAAGTCAAAGGTCCTGATCGACCATGGCTGGCTTCACTTGGAAGCATGGAGGAAATGTTTCTGCTGTGTTGATCCTCCTCTTTGTAGACTGGACACTGGTTCAAGTCCATCTGGTGGTGTCCCCAAGGCCTCCCTGAACAAGAGGACAGGTGACTCAACATAGTTACAGGACATTTTGAGAGCTGCTCCATAGTCCCCTGGAACTTGATCAACCTCGGAGGTCAAGGGGCAAAACCTGTCCTTTAAGCCCCTCTGACCAGATCAGTATAGGCCTCGAAGTGGCTGTTGAACATCCAATAAGGTTAGTTTCACCAGTCTAGTACTTTTAATTACCATGTGCTATGTCGATAAAGCTTGGGTAAAAAAAAAACAAATGTTCTCAGATAAACCTTGACTAGATATATATTTTGTTCTTTAAACTAGTTGACTGAACTATGACCTTAGAAATTTTAAGATTATGTGTATATTATTTTTGTCTCATCCCTTATATATCATAACAAACTTACACAGACCTTTATCACTTGCTTAGGCTTTCTCATTTTTTCTGTCTAATTTGGAAAATATTTGCATTTGAATACAGGAGTTTTTATTCAAGCAACTGATACAACTTTGGGGGGGATATAAACCCAGAAAAGAAATTTTCAGACAATGTGGCTCTGCTTTTTTTGAGGAATCTCTGCACCATATTCCTTCATAGCCCTAAATGTAACATTGTTACATTCCCACCAAAGTATGCAGAGTTTCCATTTCTCTCTACTCTGACCATATAGGTGCTGCCTATTGTCTTCTTGATAACAGTCTAGGAGACAGTAGCTCATTGTGATTTTGATTTGCATTTCACTGATGATGAGCATTAAACACTTCTCATATGCCTGCTAGCCTTTGCTATGTTTTCATAAATTTATTTATAACTCTTGACTATTTAAAAATATTTTTGGTATGGAGTTATATGAATTCATTACATAGTATGAATATTAAGCCCTTATCAGATGCACAGTTTGCAAACATTTTCTCCCAACATGTAGATTGATTTCTCATTTTGTTGTTTCCACTTTGCAGAAGTTGTCTTTTAGTTTTACCTAGTCCAGTTGGTTAATTTTGATCAATATCAAGTTTCTCATAACATTTTATTGTTTCAGGTCTCTAATTCATTTTGAGTAAATTTTTTGTATAACTAAGGGTTCAATCCCTACCTTTTATATGTAGATACGTCCTTTTCCTAACACCGCTTATTAAAGAAGCTGCTTTTCCCATTCTTGGTAATCCTCAAAACAAATAATCATGCATGCTTGGTTTTATTTCTGGGCTCTCTTCTGTGTTTCACACCATTTACTTGTACCATACTGTTTTAACTACTGTAGCTTGTTACTGTAACTTGAGATCAGCAATAGCATTCCTCCAATGCCTCATTCCTCTCTCTTCTAAAAACTTTAGCTGCTTGAGGTCTGTTGTGGTTCCATACGAATTTAAAATTTTTTATTGTCTGTCAGAAATGGCATTGGGATTTTAATACAAGTTACACTGATTCTGTACATTTGTTTCAGTAGCACAAACTTTTAAGCAATTTCAATCATCCAACCCACTAGCATGAAACATCTTTCTACATAATTGTATTTTCTTCAATTTCTTCCACTCCTGTTTTCTTATGTTCAGTGTGCAGACCTTCTTCAACCTTGATTTATTTCTAAGTATAATATTTTTAATGCTAGCATATATGAAATTATGATCTTGATTTCTTTTTGAGGTAATTACTTGGTGTAAAGTAATTGGTTTTCCTATCCTACAATGTGTGTGTATGTGTCTGTGTGTGTGTGTGTGTGTGTGTGTGTGTGTGTGTGTGTGTGTGTGTGTGTGTGTGTGTCTTTAGCATTTTCTGCATACAAAATCATGTCACCCACAAACAGGCACAAATGTTTCCCTTTCTAATATGAATGCTTCTTAGTCATCTCATTTGGTGGTTCTTGTTAGAACTACTAGTATTCTGTAGAAGTAATAAAAGCAGGTATCCTTACCTTGAACTAGATCAAAGAAAATTCTTTCAGTTATTACCAACTAGTTATGGTGCCATTTAGAGCATTTTAATAAATGATTTTATTCTGTTGAACAAATTTCTTTCCATACCTTTATTGTTAAGACTTTTCATAACAAAAGGATGAATTTTGTCAAACTTGCATCTTTTGAGATGATCCTGTGGTTCTTTTCTTTTACCCTATCAATAAAGTTTACCAAATGAAACCAACTTATATCCCAGAAATACATCCCACCTGCTCACGGACTTTCATTCTTTGGGTGTATGATTCGGATTGTTTGTATTTATTGAAAACTTTTCTGTGGACATCATGGATATTGGCCTGCTGTTTTCTCTTGTATTATTTTTGTATGGTATCAGTTTCAGGGCAATGTTGACTTCATTAAATTACTTTTAATGTATTCTTTCTACTTGTTTTTTTGAGAGAATTTAAAAAATGTATTAGTTATTCTTTGAATGATAGAATTCAGGCTGCAAAGTTATCTGGTCCTGGACTTTTTTTTGCTGAAAGATTTTTTAAATTTCTATTTCAATTTCCTTGTTTGTTGCTGGACTGTGTTGTATTTGATCTTGATTTATTCTTGGGCTGTTGCATGTTTCTAAGAATGTTATTTCCTCCAATTATCCAATTTATTGGCATATAATTGCTAATAATAATCCCTCATGATCCTTTTATCTCTGAGGTCTCCAGTATACTGCCACTTCTTTCATTTCTGATTTTATTAAGCTTGCCTAATTTTCTTGGTTAGAATTTGTCAATTTTGTTATTTTATTAAGAGCTACTGTCCTTCAGCAATCTCCAGCTGTGGCATGATGTCCCCTCCCTCCTGTGGTTTGTGACTTGAACGTCTTCTCTTTTGTGGACTGAGTTTATGATTTGAACGATGGCTTCTCTTTTTGCTGGACTGAGTTTCCATGGGAATGCTCTAAGGTCATCTTCCTTATGAACTTGATCTAATTCTCCCCAGAAGAATAAATCACTTCTAAGCCACAGAGCGATGCTTGTATAATTCCATTTGGCCCTTATTCTTCTGCCCTGAGCAGAATTTGTTCATATCCGTATCATGCCTGATCTTCCAATGGACAGCAAGCAACTTACCAACAACTATCCCTTCCCTCCTTCTTTTCTCTTCTCTATTCATATAAATGAGAGCGTTTTTATAATGTATTCTACTGCTTGAGTTAGGCTTGGGAATAAAGATTATAATAAGATGCTCAATTTAAGAAACTTGATTGTCATGGGGAAGAGAGTCTTGTACTTAAGAAAGTATGCAATGTAATTGGCTAAGTTGTATGTTGATTTCAATTTTATCATTTATGATGGCAAAGTTCTTTACCCCTAGAGTGGGGCTAACTATAGAAAAGAAAAGACCCCACCACTGTGACAATGTCTTTGTTTCTCTTTCATACTACCCAACGATTATTGTGAATTAAAAAAAATAAATTTAAATCTATTTTTCTCTTTCAGGTATTATGTTTTCATTTTCATTTGTCTAGGGATACTTTTTAATTCCTTTTTGATTTCCTATTTCATTCAATATTTCCCTCATATTCTAACTAACAAAGCTCTACCCTTCAAGTTTAACCTCCACTGGCCTTGCTGGACTACTCTTCCCAACACTTTTGCAGATATGTTAGGTTAGCCTGTCTTTCACATTCCTTTATCTTCTTTTAGTGCATGTCTGATGTTCCCAATGTACATCATTGGGTAGTGGGGTTACAATAGATGTCCCATTTAGGAGGTATAAAGATAAACATTCAAATGACAATTTGACAGAATGATTATTCTAATATCTGAAAAACTTCAAGTCTGTGGGGAAAGATGTGGATGCTGTTAAGTACCATGCATTCACTTGAATAAAATCATAGAAGGCTGGAAAAATGATCCAGCAGTTAAGAGCCTATACTGCTCTTATAGAGGGCCAGAGTTTGATTCCCAGCACCCAAGTCAGACAGCTCACAATAGCCTGTAACTCCAGCTCCAATAGAATTTAAATACCTCTGGCTTCAGCAGGAACTCAGCAACCACATAATTAAAAATAATAAAATAGATAATAATTACAAAGGGCAAGTTCTCTGACATCCAAAGTGTGCTGTGGGGTCTTGGAAATTGAAGATTGACAGGTAGGTGTAAAGCTGGTTAAGTCAGACCACATATGAGTCTAACTTTTTTCTGTCTCAAGGAATTCAATTTGAACAAGCTTGGGCATTATGGGAAAGCTGCTGGATCATTATAAGACTATGGATTTCACATGCCAAAGACATGCTGACTGGGCTCTTGCTCTCCTCGTGTTTCTTTATGAATGTCACTTTCAATTTTCCATGCTGATTTTCTCCATGAGGCTGGATCCACGGCCACAGGCACTGCCAGAAATCATGACTTCTTTGCTTCACTGCCAGCCTACAAAAGGGTCCCTTTCCTTAAATTCTTTTCCAAAGCTCCCAGAGGAAGATTCTGGTTGGCTGGCATGGGTCACATGACCAACCTTGTGACCTTGGAGCATTCAGGAGCATAGTCAACCAGAGGTAGATTTTTCCAGACAGTTCCATCAGAGAGGCAAGAAAAACTATGTAGAAAAACAACTACCATCCACTAAGCATATGGGGAGGAAAACTAATTTGTTTACTGCATAAGAAAAATTGGTTAGGATGGGGGAAAGTACTAACAATGAAGAAAAGGATTAACAGCAAATTTTCCTTCCCATAGTTAGCCCCATTATAGGAATGAAGCACTTTGCTGTAATAGATGATAAAACTCAAATCAATAACTGCCGTGGCCCCATCACATCGCATTATAATTTCCTATGCAAAAGCCTCTCTACCCCATGACAGTTGAGCTCTTTGAACTCAGAACCCAATTATTTCTTTACTTCTGAGGCCAAGCGCTATAATACGGTAGAAAGATTTCTCAAAATATATAAATAGGAAAGAGAAAAGAGGGGAAATATAGGCACGTTTCTTACTATTTAGTGGAAGGGAACTATGCAAAAGAGTCCAGCTCAAGGCTGAAGAATCAGGGCCAAATGGAAATTACAAAGCATTGCTCCGTGGCCCTGAAGAAAGAATTTATTTGGAAGAGGATTAGATCAAGCTTCATAGAAAGCTGACCTTTGAGTATTCTTAAAGAAACTCAAAACAGCAACACTGAAAGAGGAGATGGTGTTGAGATGATAAACAGCAGGTGGGAGGGGATCCAGCATCACAGTCTTGGATTGATCAAAGACTGTATTCCTTTATGACGTATGCAATCATAGGGTGACTTCAGAGACCTAAACGTCTTCTCTCCCCTCACTTTGTTAGACAAATGGCCTTCACATATCCTTCAGGTTTCCTTATAGAGAGAAATTTCTTAATCTATACTTAAGAATGAGATTTTAAATATAAATACCCCTCAGAATAGAATAAAAGAGTTTATAGTAAAATATAAATGACTGACCCTGACCTATAGCTTAGCCTTTCTTCCATGCTAATTGTGGTAGATGGGAAGGAGGGGTAAAACAGAAGTGTTGTGTGCTGTGGACCAAAAGGTGAGTGGAGAACGCTGCTACGTCCTCGGGGACCAACCTTGAGCTGGTGGTTCCTGTAAGTTCAACTGGCTTGGGAGGACACAAAAACAAACTGACTGGATTTTCTGCTAGAAATTAAAATAAGTGAATATTAGCAAGAAGCCTAACTCATTTTTAGTATATCTGATTTCTAAGGGCTACTACTTAGATAGGAGTAGAGCTTTACTAAACCCTAAGCCCCACCATATCAGTGAGAATTTTAGTGAAAATCAGATCATGTCATTAAGAATATATTTTGGCTTAGTGTATCCTTTATCACAATAATGTCATGTACCAAATTCAGGGACTTAAAAATAAGCGTTCATTATTGTTCACAGGCACATAGTGTGATGATTCATTGTGTGCATCAATTTGGCTAAGCTACAATGCCTAGCTCTTTAGTCAAATACCAGTCTAGATATCATAGTGAAAGTTTCTTTTATAGATGTGATTAACATGTACAATCAGTAGGCTTTAAATAAAGCAGATCAGCCTCCATAATATAATTGGGCCTCATCCAGTTAGTTGAACAAGCACTGAGGTTTTCTGAAGAATTCAACTTCAAGACAGCAACATTAGAAACCTTGCCTGAGTTTTCTATCTGCTAGCTCAGCATATAAATTTCACTCTTGCCAGCCCTCAATATTGTGTGAGCCAATTCCTTTAAACCTTTGTGTGTGTATGTGTAATATAGATGATATATATATATACATACATATATGAATGTGTCACATATGCATATCAGACTATTGCACAGGGTTAGGTACATGTGTGATATAGATGATGTTTCCATATGAATGCATCGTGTATACATAGTTGACTAATATACACAGGGTTAGGTGTGTAATATAGATGATATATGCATGAGTGTGACATACATGCATACCTAACACACAGGATTAGGTGCATGTGTAATATAGATAATGCATGTACATGAAGGTGTCATATATGTATAACTAACTAATACAGTGTTAGCTGCACGTGTAATATAGATACACATGAGTGGATCATGCATACATACCTGACTAACTCACAGTTAGGTGGGCGATTTTGTGGATTACAGCTGAACTGCACCTGAGGTGTTCTTATGTCCACTGGGCTCTCTCATGATTATACACGATGGACACCTATGGTTGATCTTTTCTGCTCCAGAAAGCTAGCTCAGGCTTGTTCTCAAGGCAGAGCAGGCATGTCTCACAGGGAAGAAGAAACTAGGGAAGGAGTGGAGGGCCTCTGTGACCTGGAAGTTCCTCCTAGCACTATGGCGGAAAGCTATAGTCATACCTCCTTCCCACATTCCTGGAAAAAGAGTCAGGGGTGGGAGAGCCTGTTACCCCTCCCACCCAATCGGTTGATCTTAGCTGTATGACGGGGAGGAGTTAAGGATATATAAGCCAAGAACGCCATGAGGCATTCCTCTCATCATTTTGTGTGGCTCCGGGAAGTCACAGTATCTATGTTGGAGTGTGAACTTTCCAGCACCCAGTCTTCTATAAGTAAACCAGCACCCCATGCTCAGTTAGTAAGCCCAATAAACTTCTTAGGATTTTCCAAACGGTGGTTTTCGAGAATTCTTGCCTCAGGCTGTCATAAGGACGGTGGAAGGAGGGAACTGGACACCACGTGTGCCTTCCAGCTGTGAAACTGACTTTATGGCCTCCGTAGCCTAGGTGATTAAGGAGCATGCACAGTCACAACAGCCAGCTCAGAAGCAAAGGACTCTCTGCCTTTTAACAGGAGGAGTGATGAAGTTACATTGTAAAAGGCATGAATCCAGATGAGAATTAATTGGAGCAATTAATGAAATCAGTCTATCACTTTCATAGACCAGGCCAACAAAGTCTTAACAATGATACAGTTGTGAGGAACGCAACCTAACCCAATGGCTACTAACCCTTATTCTTGACTGGGGCAGATGGCTGTCCTCTAAATTTGAATAATACTTGTAGTCAGGCTATTAAAAAAGGCATAAGTGTTATCTGGTTAAATTGCCCACAATATAACAATATATCGATGTGCATAGTGCTTTGTTTTGAAGTAGCACTCAGTTTACAAAGCATTTTTATCTTAATTATCAGCTTTAATACCTAAAACTAGGGGTATGTTAAGTATGCAAATGGTATTTAAAAAAAAAAACACAAAGGGAAAGGAAGGAAGCAAACAAGCAGTTGAGGTTTAAAGCATTTGGCCTATAGACAAATGCAAGGATGAGTTTCTGTAGAGAGTTCTGTGAACCTAGGGGACAAACATAAATTGGAATTTGAGACGGATAGAGAGTAAATGAAGATGACAGATGACATAAGGAAGAATATAAGGCACCATCTCCTAGAGCAAGAGATGAAAACAATACAATAATTTTGGAAGAAGAATGCATAGAAGAAAGTCTTTGTGGGTAGAAGCAAAAATATATTAAACGTATATATTTTTCTTTCTTTTTTTTGAATACATTTCTTTCTGCTATTTTCCTCTATCATAGAAAAAGGGAGTGATGACTAGAGAACAAACAGGGACATGACACAGAGTAGTGGTTAAGAGGAAAGGGCTCCTCTACAAATTGCTCTAACGAGCTACCACCAAAAGATGGGGTTGTAGGGTCAGTGAAGAGTGATCGGAGTCATACCAGTGCAGGAAAACATCAGAGCTCCAGTCAACCTGAGAGTTGGTCAACATGTGGGGAAAGGAGAACAAAACCAGTCCTGGGATAGTCACAGCCAAGTTTTCTCTGAAGCGACAGGAGATTTTGCGCTAAGGCTTTGAACATCACTGCCCTAGTTGGTGTGATGATGGAACTCACTAACATCTGTCCACAGAATAAGGTCAAGAGTTAAAAATGCGCCCAGGATGAGACTGTCTGATCACAGCATGCACACACTCCCAATTGCTAGGGGACAACAGGGCAGCAGAATGATATTTGTTAAACATCAGCAGGGTCTCTAACAGAATCCCCATCCCTATGAAAGCTCAGGTCTCAGCCCGGAGAAGACTTCAAGGTACAGAGCAAAAAAGGGAGCAGGCTCTGGGCAGCCACTCTCATCACCAAGTGAGGCTGAACTTTCATGGCCACTGAACAGAAGGGGACTCAGCTTTGTCAGCCATCTCCTTGGAAACTTATCTGCAGTCTGTGGCCAAAGAGAACTCCAGGCAACAATTTCTCAAACTGTGGGTTGTAATCCCCATATTGTTATTGGGGGGGGGGGGTCACAAAAATGGCAACAGCAACAGTTCACTGAATGTGCAGTGAGCAAAACATGATTCATATTAACTGTGTAATGAATCCAAGGTGTTTCTGGCAGAGTTTACCTATATTGCCTATTGTGACTCACTACAGCCTGGGGTCCAAACCCACAACATGCGCATTTAGTACTACTGCCTGTGCTATAGTGCCACACAATGCCAGTGGATGCAGCCTGAAACACCTCAGCTAGGATTAGGTACTGCTGTCTATGAATTACAAACTATGGTGCTTTTACCATGTATACAACGTTTTCTGCTCTTATAGAAACATAATGGTTTATTTATGGAAATAGACACTTCTAATATTTTGTACTGTCATTCCTCAGTATGGAAGTGCCAAATTAATTTATCTTTAGATTGTATTGTGTTGGAATGTTTGATTTAAATTTTTCCTGTTTGAGTTGCTAATTTGAATTTCCTTAAAAAAAAAAAAACTTGTTAAATGAATTCTGACTTTATATTAGGACAGGATTTCCAATAATTCCTAAAATGGCTCTAAACATATCTCTGCCATTTTGTAGATACTTTTGAAGTAATGTTCTTCCTATTGATTATAAAATCAAAATATTTATCTATCCTGAAAAACATCGGAGATGTTCTATGTCCTTCAGTGTTAGATATTAAACCAAAATTTAATCTTTTACATAAAAATAAGTATTGGCCAGGCAGGTGACACACACCTTTAACCCCAGTTCTTGGAAGGTAAGTAGAGACAGTTGCATTTTTGTGAGTTCAAGACCAACCTGTTTACACAGCTAGTTCCAGACCAGCCAGGTCTACACAGTGAGACTTTGTCTCAATAAATAAAAATCACAAGCACAGAAGCACATTTACTTCAATAGTATACAAATTTTCTTTCATCTTTCATAAATCTTTAATAAATGGTAAAATTATATGTATATCAATGAATTTTTTAAAACAAATTTATGATTTGACATCAGTGAATATTTTATTTGTATGCCTATTTTATTGACCGTATAACCAGGGTCATACAAAACTTTCTTAAGTGAAAAGGAATTAAAAACAGAAAAAAAAAATTAGGGATCTCTGAAGTAGACATCTAGCCAGGAAGCGAAATATTTTTCTAGAGAGAAGTGAGAAAAGAAATTGGAAGTTAATGACATTAGAAGCCCAGAACACAATCCACTCACTGAAGCATCCTTACTGTCATGGGCATGAGAGAAAGTCGCCAGGTTAAAGAAGAAACTAGACAAAGAAGTATACCTAAGAGCATCTAACAAACCAGAAATGACTTCTGACTGTCTATCCAGTACTGCAGACCTTGTAATATCAGAAAGGACACCAAACTGGACATTGAACAAGTCACTCTAAATGCTTGCTCTGTGAGCTAGTCCTTAATCTCCTTTTTATGTGTGTCTGCAGTGTTAAGGTTGAACCCAGATTCTCATGCATGCTAAACAAGTGCTGGATCACTGAGCTTAACCCCTGCCCTACTTAATTTCCTTGAGTCTCAGTTTGCCACTCTTAAATGGGGCAGTAATTCTAACCCACATAGTTACTGTGAGCATCAGAGGAGAGAAGATATGTGGACGCACCTAGCAAGCTATAGCTGCAGCTATTCAAATGTTAATGTCTGTAATTGGTATTATCATTACCTTTGATAAAATGGTGATTCTGGCACATATATTTGCATGCTCATTAAAAGCTAGGAAAATGCCCATGTTATAACTGCATCACTGCCAGGGAAGCTACCTGTAGCCGTCTAGATCTGTCAAAAAGAAAATTACAGAAACATGACTCAAACAGACCTGCCCTCCCTACAAAGCTGATAAGAAAAATGAAAAACAGGCTCTATCCTTAAGAGAAGGTCCTTTTACTGCTTTCGAACTAAATATTCATTCTTGCCAACTCTCAAAGCTATTCTGAGACAAAGCAGAGATCACAGTTTATCTCTCGGGCTTTTAATATCCCCCATTTGTATGGACTGAAAAATTGAGGTGTGCAGAAATACAAAGCAGCTTGCACCCAACCCGCGTCTGCTGCAAGCAGCAAGGTCTTTCCTACCCAAGAGAACGATGCCTCAGAAAGCTCAGGTTCAGAAAAGATGTAAAATATTAAACAAATAAAGACCACGCAGGGAAAACAGAAGACTATATTCCGAGACATATTTTCAAAATAACAGAGATAAATTCTGAGAATGAAACATGTTGGGAAAACAAGACAAATGCTGAAATAAATATGAAAAGAAGATAAATTTCCTCTTCTAGAAATACAGATAGTCAGACTCTAAAATGTTAGACGGTAGTTGAAGGAAAGGAAAAACTGGGACGGTAAGATAAACACCATGGGACAATAAATCACGGAAATAACACTTCGGAGAATTATTGTGAATAAAACTCATCCCCACAAAGCACACTTGCAGGAGGAAGACAAATGCAATGTGACTAACAAACGCAGATATCCTGGCAAGGATGGAAACCATTCTTAGGAAGATAAACATCCAGAGCAGGGTTGACCGCCCTGGCCTTCCGCAGGGAATTCGATTTACATGTATTTCCCTAAATTCTTCCTCTCAGGCTGTTCTCTGGTCTCTTCCTATTCACATAGGACTGGAGGTCATCTCTCTCACTTGATACTGGCTCTCCTTTACCTTGTAAGTGGCAGCTGGCACCATCCCTAAGGAGACACGCTACTCTCCCTCTGTCACTGATAACTCCTGTAGAAGTTGGAGCCCTGCTTTTCTCAAATCCAGGCCTCACTATGTGAAGTGAGTATCTTCACACTAAGCACATATCATGCAACTGGGCTCCCTGTTCCCAAATGCTCTGCCACTAACCACCACCAATACAGCCATTAAAAGCAAGACTTCTAGCGATTGTCACCAGAATGCCACTAATACAACCCTAGGAAGGATGGACAGCAGATTGTGGTAGCAAAATCCAGGTAGGTTTTAAGGCCTGGTGTTCTGAGACTTGACTCTCTGTGGCAGTGCCCATCAGCTGTAGCACATGGAGCCAGTGATATAAATTCTCATCTCAGAAATTGGAATAATACTCATAATAACAATATTCTAACATTGTTGGGAAACATATACAGGAAGCATCTAACTGTTCGTAGGATTCAAAACTGATGCTTACCCCAAAAGAATCATTCAACATGATCATACCCCCACCCTGAGTGTAGAAGCTGGGTTCTGTTGGGCTTTGTGCTGAGGTGGGCAAGAAAAGTTAGAATAGAGATCAAGATAGGGAGAAGAACTTGCCCTCCAGAAGTAGAAATTGGCCCTGCCACTCAGGAAATACAAGCATTCTAGTGCCGTGCAATCATTCTGCCTAACCCTTCCATCATATAATGCAAAATCACCAGTGCTTTCACTCAAGATGGGGCTAAAACTTTAGAAAGTAGGCACAGGGTTAAGGTTACTGTCTTTGAAGGATATGTGATTTTTGTTATTTATTTATTGTATGTGTATGAGTGCATTGCCTACATGTACATAAGTGCACCCATGCCCATGAAGTTCAGAGAGGGCGTTGAATTCCCCTGAAATTGGTGTTACAAATGGTTGTTAGCCACCATGTAAGTTCTGGGGACTGAACCTGGGTCCTCTATAAGAGCAGCCAGTGCTCTTAATCCACTGAGTCATCTCTCCAGACCCATGTGATTTTTATTTTACAATGTAGTCTCACGTCCATTATCTAACATGATCACCACCACTCTATAATGTAAATAGAGCAAGGATTATTCATCTCGTTGCTATACATGAAGACCTGAGGGCCAGAAAGTACATCACCTTCTCAAGGTCATTCAAGGTCAAGCCACCACTAGGAGGAAGCTAGCAAAAGGCTGGGAAAATATGATCACTGGAAGCCAACACTATCCTTCTGGAGAAAGAAATGTTCCCATGTATGCTTCATCAGGAAGACCCTTGTAGCTAAAAATACTTCATGCAAATGAATTCTTCTCCTTGAGAGAAGATAATGTACAACCAGTCAATGGGAGAGGAAATTGAGTTAACACAACAGAAGAGTGAGGCAGTCCCTTCTCCTCCAACCTTCCATGTGCTCTTCAGACCAAGGCATGGCATGGTCATTTGTGTGCTTAAAACACACAGAAAAAAGGCACAGAACTTTGAAGTCCACCCCAGACCCACTGAATCAGACTCTACATTCTAAAAAAATCCTGAAGTGATTCCTGTAGCCCTCAGTGTGGTTCTCAAACCAAGCCATGGTCACCAGTGTGCTTATAAAAGCACAGAACCTTGAAGTCTACCCCAGAAACTACTGAATCAGAATCTGGGTTTTAACAAAATCCCAGTGATTTTATACAGATTAACATTTGAGAAGCATTGGTCTAAGACACTTTGGAGAAGAAATTATTTTGGCTTGTCAGGGAAGAGCTCTACTTTGCACTGCTGGGCCAAAATGATGACTTTTGGGATCTACCTGGTTAATTACCCACTCCCACGCCTTTTTCCAGCACATCCACCCAACTGACTACTTCAACTTGTCCACAAGTCAGTAGTCTCTTACAGACCAGAGCTCAGAAAAACTTTGCTTCAGAAACAGACTCCAAAGGGATAAAAGGGGCATGAACAGACCTAAGCTAGGTTACCTTAGACAAATCTCATGGTCTTCTTTTTTTTTTCATACAGAGAAATTAATTTTTAATGCAATTGACATTAAGATGTTTGCAACTACTTCAACTTGTCCACAAGTCAGTAGTCTCTTACAGACCAGAGCTCAGAAAAACTTTGCTTCAGAAACAGACTCCAAAGGGATAAAAGGGGCATGAACAGACCTAAGCTAGGTTACCTTAGACAAATCTCATGGTCTTCTTTTTTTTTTCATACAGAGAAATTAATTTTTAATGCAATTGACATTAAGATGTTTGCACATGCGTTTCTAATCTCTATATATCTGATTATTACTAGTCACAGTCAGTTACTTTCTGAGCTCATGGGTACAAGTTTCTAGGTTCACAGTTGAGTTAATACAGTTATACAATATTGAACTCAGTATAAGCCCTGTAAGACATAAAATAGAATGAGGGAGACCTGGTCTCAAAAAAAAAAAGAGAGCCATTTTAGAAGGAAATAAAGCTGGGTAGTGTGGTGCACGCCTGTAGTCCCAGCACTTGGGAGGCAGAGGCAGGCTGATCTCTGTGAGTTCAAGGCCAGCCTGGTCTACATAGTGAGTTCCAGGACAGCTGGGGCTTCAGGGAGACCCTGCTTCAAAAAGAAGAAAAAAAAATAGATATGCAATAGTCTTATATGTTTATGTTGCATTCTTGCTTTGACATCCATGCTCTATGTCACTTTCTGAAGACACTTCACTTGTCCTGATTTCTGATGCTTCTCTACTCTGTTTATCTATTTCTTGGAAACAGATTTACACACATAGCTGAGGGCTCTCCTGACTACTTCTGCCCTCTGTGATGTGGAGTCACCCATCAGCACTTACATCTACATGGCCACTCTCCATAGCTATATCTGGGATCCAGAAGCAAGTTTCCCTAAAAATATTCTTGGGAAAAGCATGCTAACTCTATGAGCTATTTTCATTCATTTAGCAAAACGGATGCACCTCCACCTGGCTCAGTTCCCTAGCCATGTGGGACGACAACACATCAAGCATGGGGAGGTCTCCAAGGGTCTTATGCAAAGCCACATCATTACTGAATATTATTATTATCCTATTGCCCCTCAATTAAAGTAAGTGGCTCTTTGAAATGCAGTAACAGCTGCTCCCAGCAGCATCTCCTTGAAATACATTTGTGTTCTCAGTTTTCCCTTTTCTCTGCAGCTTTTTACATCTTTGTTTAAGCTGTGCTTCACACTCACCATTGTGAAATCCACAGGAATCTCAAGTAGGAAATGCCCAATTCGAACTAAAGCAAAAAAAAAAAAAAATTAAAAAACACAAGAACCAAGAGAATACTATATAATTCTCACACCCAGACCCCAGAGGCCTTTTGCCCTAAGAGCATTTTGCAGCAGCAGCTTTATGGTACCCTCCTATGATGCGTTCAAACCCACAGGCTTCACACTGGGGTCCTATAAGAAATCAATGGCACGCAGTGAAAGGCAACACAATATGTCAGCTGCATATGCTAATCATTGGGGAAAAATCTAAATGCATCTGACTAAACAACGAAGATCATCACACTTATTTTCCATGGTATATGCTATGCCACAAAATAATTAGCATCTGCAGTATTGTGATTTACACGAAAAATACCTTCTGTTCTTTGCTCAATTCCTAGCACACAGCTTCTAAAAATTCCTAGGAATTTCTGAAGTGATAGGTGTTTCCTTGTATAAGATAACTGATGGCTAGGACTTCTGGACAGCTGTAGGATAGGGTCTGGTTTCCAGAGGAACCAATCATGTAATTAGAGGGTTGAAATTTTCAGTCCTATGAACCTGGAGGGGACAGATATTTAAGGCTGAACTGTTCATCAATGGCTAACAATTTAATCAATCATGCCTACATCATCCCTGCTTAAAGAAAACCCAACAGGACAGAGTTTCAAGAACTTCCTGATTGATGAACAGATGGAGATACTTAGAGGTTGTGCCCTAGAGAGTTTGCAAGCTGCATACCACTCCCCCATACCTTGCCCAACGCTTCTCTTCCATCCTGCCCTTTATCTATCTCCTTTGTAATATCTTTTATAATAAACTGCCAAACATAAGTAAAATGTCTCCCTGAGTTTTTAACCATTTTAGCAAATGGTTCAACATGATCCATTTGTGAGAATACATAGAATTCATGGGTTCCTTGAATTTATAGCCCATCAGTTAAGAAGCCCAGATTCATGACTGGCACCTGAAGTGGGACATTGTTATGCAAATGAGGCCCCAATCTGTGGGATCTGACTCTGCCTCCAAGCAGACAGTGCCAAAATTAAGTCCAATTCTTGGTATCCATTAAAGAAATGCTTGGATTATTGGAAAAACAGAAGTTTTTACTGACTGTATTGTAGCAATAATATAGGAAGAGATGCAGAGTTTATTGTGTTTCTCTACTATACAGTATCACATAGAGAAAGAGAATCACAGGACAAGTTAACATTATAGCATCTATTCTAAAATCCTCCCTCTTCCTTACTCTTAGTTGATAACCTTATTCCCGTTTCTCTGAAAACTATCAGAATACTTTCACGACCTGTATCTGCCCACATCTCAGCCCTCACTCCTCACCTCCTGTTCTCAACCATTGATGAGTTGGCATAGTAGCAGCCAAAAGCTGCTCCTTACCCAGAGAATCAGACCTCAGCACATGCCCCTACTCAAGGGTGTCTCAAAGGAAATTCTCTCTTCTACTGGACCACTCCATGGACATCCAAGCATAGTATGACCTTTCTTATTTAACAAAAAATATTTATAGCCGCATTTCCCTCAAACTACTGCTCCTTTTTTGTACACATTTTTACGATACAATTATTTAGAAATATGGTCTATATTTGCTGTCTCCAATATTCCTGTTATTTTTTCTTTTATTACTTCCTATTTTTAACTTTTTAATTGATTTTTTGTGAACTTCATACATCTTGATCATATTTACACCCTCTCCTCTATATGCACCCCCATAACCCCACACCAGTTTTCATATATTCTATTATGTTTAAGGCCTATTGAGCCAAGATTCTGTCCCCAAATGTCTGTTTGTGTGAGTCTGTCCACTGGAGCCTGGTCAACTTATCTAGCATCACTCCCTTAAAGAAAATCATCTCTCCCTCTCCCAGTAATCATCAGTTGCCAATAGTTTCTTAGCTGAGGCCGAGGCTTCTTACCCATTTCCCACTTCTCTGCTGGTTTTTGTTTGGTTTGGACTTGTATGGGTTTTGAGCATGATGTCACCATTACTGTAAGTTCATGTGAGTAACTTTGCAGCTCTCTAGGAAACTGTTTGCTTCCACCACCTGTGGTTCTTACAGTCTTTCCTCTCCCTCTTCCTTCCACTATGGTCCCTGAACCCTGAGTGGCAGAGGTTTGATATAAGTGTCTTACTCAGGAACAGGCACTCTGCTGTCTCTTATTCTCTGCACTTTGGTCAGATGTGGTTTTCTGGGTTAATTACCATCTGTTGCATGAGGAAACTTTGCTGGTGAGAGTTGAGAGATGCATTAGTAACCTTTGTGCCTCTTGCTTCCCTGTGTTCTATAAGTCTTAGGTGTAGTGGTTGCATTGTAGATGTGTCACTTAGGGTTAGGGTTCCCAAAGACACTTATTCACCACATTTGACTTTGGCCTCTTGTGGAACTCTCTAATAGTCTCCATCTGTTGCAAGAAGAAGCCTTTTTGATGAGTGTTAAGAGGTACACTGTATCTAAGCATCATTATCCAACCTGACTTTCACATCTTCTGTCCAGCTCCAATGAAGCTGCTCTTGTCAAAGTGAACAGTGATTAAATCTAACTTTCAATTTGATTATTTATTTATTTATTTATTTATTTATTTATTTAGTTTGGTATGTTTTGAGGCCGGGTCTCCCTGTAGCCCTAGCTGGCCTGGAACTCACCATGTAGGCCAGGCTGGCCTTGATTTTACAAAGACGCACCTGCCTCTGCCTCCTGAGTACTGAGATTAAAGGTGTATGCCACCACACAGAGCCTAATTTGATCTTTTGGCAGTATTTTATAGAGGTGATCATATCTTCTTCCTTTATGTACGTCCTTCACTTGGCTATAAGGACTCAAGTTGTTGATGTCCTACTAACCTCACTAGTGACTTCCTTGGTCATCTTTTCTGGATCCTTCTCAGTTCTCTGACCTCTAAATATTTAAGTATTTGAATAGTTCAGAACTTGATCTTTGGTCTTCCCTTTTCTCCCTTAGTGATTTAATCTGATGATCTTAAATATTCTATTCATATATTGGCTTCCAAATTTTTATAGCTAAACCAGACATCTACATACAGTTGATGCTACATCCTGGAAATTTCATAGACATCTCAACCTAATGTGTCCAAAAGTGACATCTTTGTTGTTCTCCTCAAAACCGCTCTTCTCACAATGAAAAATAAGGCAGCTCGCCCTGTGTCTTCTCAGCTATGATCAAGGGTTCCATCTACAACTTCCTTCTTTCTTCACACCTTACAGCCAAGCTACCAGAGCTTTCATTTTATTTACCGCCAAACTATTGAGAGTGGGAACAAATTTCATCAACCACACTGTTTCCACTTTGATTCAAGTCACTAACATTTCTCACTTCTTTTATCACTTCTGCATTCCTGTCCCTGCCTTTATCATTCTGCATCACACCAAACTGCCCTCTAACATAGTTTAGATCGTGTCAATATTCTGTTCAATCTCTTAATGCCTTCCAGTATTGCTCAGAAGCTGGGTAGGCCACTATTGCCAGAATTCTACTGGTAACATTGATGAAATGATGGCAACAGGGGCACATAATTCAGAGACAGTTGTGAAAAATAAATGGAATAGTGTCTACCTTGCATAGGAGAGTTCATGGCATGTTTGGAGAACTGAGAAATGCAGCTTATCAACATCACTATCATCATACATAAATTGATTATAGATTATAACAATATGATAAATAATATTGTGTCTCTATAGTATCTCAAAATGAAGCTAACAATTCCACTCTACTCTCTGTTTGCTATTTGCAGAGAGATTTTAATATAAAGCAAACCACATCACCCTCTTTGGCCTGAGCACCCATGAAATGTTCCTTGCTTTATTGTTTCATTGTCCTAGGGACTGAACCCTGGTTTCTCAGAGACATAAGGCATCCTGGGCGAAGCATACAATTATGTAGCTAGAGAGAAAGTCTCTAGCAGGGGAGCCAAAAAGATGATGACAATGTCAACAGAAGATTGAGTGGGGAAGGAAAAGTCAGTGACTACCACTGAGAATTCAGATGGGAAGTCCATAAGTCCACTGTGGACATTCTTCCTCTCTGGCCCATCTTCTGCCTGCTCTAACCCATAGCAGCTCTGCCTCATGGACAGTAGAAGGTAGACAAACATCCTCGGCAGGCTGTAATTTGACATCTCCAATCCCACAGGATGCTTTACCACCTCCTTGGCCTCTGACTCCTCATCGCTGCCCCTTCTCCAGACCTCCCCATTGGGTGTCCTTCTCCTGCAGCCCTGGGTCTGCTCTTTGAGGACAGCTGTGCCAGCCCCAGCCCAACTGGCAGAGAGGCTCACACAAAAAGGTGATTTTACATCATTGTGCTGGCGTCTGGTGATTTTTTTTTTTCTCTCTTTGTGTGTGGTTTCTTTTCTCCCTAAATTGACTATTACCATTTCCTATTTTTTCTTTCTCATCTGAATGGTACCACTAATGCAGTGGGAAAGAAAGAAAAAGAGCCAAAGCCCATTAAAATATAACAACAAAATAACCCACGGCTCAGAATGCTGAGGTAGCTCAAAGGAGCTCTGCGCCTCTTTCTCATTATCTCTCTTTTCCAGCCACCTCCCCATCCCCATGTCAGCCTCTTCCTTCCTGTTTGAGTTCCATCAATTGGCTGCCCAGGCTCCTTTTTCTTGTTTCCTTCTCTGAGCCATGTCTGCCTTTCCTACCTGCCATCTTTGTTCTCTCTGACCACCCAGAAGCCATTCTCATAGGATGCTCAGTGTTGTGAATTCTTAGAAAGAGCAACTGGGATCTGAGAATACAAAGAGGGTGGTGTAAGTGAAGACAGCCATTCCTCCTCAGTGCAGTCCATTATCCAGAAAGTGAAAGGCCAGTAGAAATAGGAATAAACCTGTACAGAAGGGGGCTACCAAGAAGGCAAGACACACAGGGCTCTGAGACAAAAAGATGTGCAGAAAACACTGAACTAGGATAGTAAAGACAGCTCTGGCATTGAATAACTTAAATAGCTAATTACATATAGATGCTTAAATTCTGTGAGCCTTATCTATAAAACGGGCATCAAAACCACACCTATTTATCAACATCCATGAGGGACAAATGGGTGGGGTGTAGTTACAGCATGACAACAAACCCCTGTCATCGCATCTGAGCTCTCTTTTGAGGACAATTATGTGTTTACTGATTGCCCTAGAACCAAGGGATGGCCTTGCCTGCAGTAGGTAGTTAATAAGTTGAACTGAATTCCTATTCTCACACTCTGAAGCCTCCCTAAGTATTTCATTCCCATAATAGCCACTTCTACCTTTCAAAATTACCAGGACTAAATAAAGCATGTTACTGTCCTGTAATAATTTTCCCATACAGCCCTTAACATTTATTTTGCTAATGAGTTGGAATTATCTAACAGAATGTTCCTAATGTATCTTAAAAGATACAAGACACAAAACTGTCTTTGTAGCATGAGTCCAATTATTTGTGCTGTAAATATACATACTTCAAAAACTAATATTAATATCCAAAGACTGTTACTCTAAAGCATTAGTATTAGTTATTTCCAGAATGTGAGGTTATGATTGATTTTAATATTTTTGGCTTTCTGGTGTTTTCAACAATAAATAATATATTCATAAGGAGAAATTTTGAGCAATAACTATGAAATGTGCAACTTTCCAATTCTACCCTATCAACAGGGCCACATTCTCGAGAAAATGAATGAATGTACACAGAAAACTTATAGGAGACTAGTGAATATCTGCTTAACTTTATTTCTAGGATAGCATACCTAAATCATAACGACTTTCTCCTCTCAGCACACTAATGGTCTTATTTCTCCATATAGACAATTTGGTCTAGAATCTCATGTTAGTGGCCATGTAGCAGAAGACAGAGGAAGAAGGAGGTACCCACATTCATAACTCTTGTGGACTTCCTAATGCCTTCTCTCCATCACTTGACAGATACATTCTATGGGCAATTCACTTCTACTTGTCCTTGAGGGAGTCATGCTTGGTAACCACCGAGAAAGTTTCAACCAGTTTCAACCACTAGTGTGGAACTGACAGAGTTAGTATATCAAAGCCCTGATGGAGTCATGCAAAAGAAATATAACCTGGCCAGAGTGTGACACCTGGTTGTGGACAAGGAAGAGGTGAGGCTTATATAAACAGCAGCTTTCTACACACAGCATGTCAGATGTGCTCCTCGATTCAAAAGATACAACTTCTACCAAAACGCCAACTTCACTCATTACCAAGATTCTAGACATAGAAAGATAACGAGGCAAGATCCTCATACCTACCTCTATACTTTATGTCCTCAAGGCTGGCAATTTTCACAGTCCAGCCATTACTGTTGGAGAGGGCCTCCAACTGCTTCTCCTGGTTGCACCTGCGTTACCAACTTCACTCATTACCAAGATTCTAGACATAGAAAGATAACGAGGCAAGCTCCTCATACCTACCTCTATACTTTATCTCCTCAAGGCTGGCAATTTTCACAGTCCAGCCATTTCAGTCCCATTACTGTTGGAGAGGGCCTCCAACTGCTTCTCCTGGTTGCACCTGCGTTGGAGAAGCTGCTCCAAGGGAGCATCAGCAAAGGTAAACTACGGTACCCTCCTAAAGACAAAGGCTAAGCACTTCAAACCTTGGAGACATTCTGAGATACATCAGAAGCAACTGCAATGTAAAGCTGAGGTCATAAAGGAGGTCTTGTATGGAGCCAGGTCTCTCGATTTAATTCAACTACTTCATGGAAAGTCAGCTATTGGCAAAGTTAAGCAATATCTCTGGAGATAAAGAGAAACATCTGAGACTCTGGGATTTACCCTGTTCCCCAAAGATAGGATCTATGCACAGAAAATCCCATTCTTGGACCTGCCTTTTCTTGAACTTTTCCTGAAATATTTTTTTAAGTCTTTGGACCAAAATGTGCATATTTTTAAGGGACAGTTTTAACCCTGACCATGTTTTTAACCACGACAGATTTAGAATCTTAGGTAATATTCTTTGATGTCTGCAGGATTTTTAAAAATTAGTTTTTTAAAATGCTTTGAAAAGGAAACACTGGTTTGTTATATGATCTAAGCTTTATCTTTAAAAATCTTTATTCCTAGGGCATACTTTTGTTTCTTATGAATGCATGTTTGGTGAATTCCATTGAGCACCTTACTTCACCCCCTCTTCTCACACTGACGTAAGGTAAGAAAAGTCAAACAACCCCAGCCTTGATATTCCATTCTTGATGGTAGAAGACATGGTGTATGTACATACATACACACACATAAACAGTCACACAGAGGCTTAGACACAAGCACCCACATACATGGAGGCACACACATAGGAGACACACACATGGAGGCACACACACATGCACACAGAGAGGCAGGCACTCACATACACACATGCAGAGGCACACATGCAGAGGCACACATGCAGAGGTGCACACACATGCAGAGGCACACACACACACAGCACACACATATACACACACATGCGCAGAGGCTCACGCGCACATACACACACACACGAACACAAAGGTACATACATACACACACATAAACAGCCACACAGAGGCTTACACAGACAGAGGCTTGCACACACATAGGAGCACACACACACACACAGAGGCACATGTACACATCACTCGTGTGCTATTCTTATCTGAAATGTTGACCTAAACTCATTTCATTCTCCCTAATACTTGAACCATTTCTCTTAACTTGAACTTCAAAAAAAGAATTTTTTAAGCTTATGTCATAGTTTGGTTGAATGAGGTTCTTTAGACATGTCTCAACCTTCAAAATAAATCTTTCTTTTCACTATTGGGTCACTGGGCTTCATACCTTCCCACAATGCCATTTGTCTTTACCAATCTATTTTCTCACTGGCTATAAACACACACATTTTGTCGTCTCATTCACCTTGCAGTGGAAGAGGGAAAATGAACTCTGACAACAGGACCTAGCCACTCCTCTTCTCCTATAGTCTCAGGAAGAAAAAGTCACAGAGAATGTCAAAAAACAAAGAGCGCCTGAAGTGCAAAGCTTTTTGTATCTAGATCTCACAACATAAACCACTTTGAGAAGCCTCCAGAATGGCAGGCACAATAGTAAATCGACGATGCCATCTGCCAAATGGCCTGGAGAGGCAGAGAACCATTGGACTCATTAATTATTGATGACAATCAGAGTCAATTTGACTTCATTATAGGCCAAGAAGAGGAAATCATTGAGGAGCCTGCTCTTAATGGACCTAAGTGTAATGAGGAGGCTGTGGGGGTGGGAGAGTCCAGCCCCCATCTCCTGTCTTCCATTTCTTTGAGAACAACGTTGTGACCAGAAGGAGATGAGGTGTCTAAATAATTTAGGCTAATGTCAATTGTTAGGAGGCCATGAATTTCAAACACGTAGTATGTGTCTACATGGGTCACAGTTCACCACATAATTTTACTATCCTCTCTTACAAGAAAGGAGATTGTTTAACCAAAACCTGGGTTTCTTCAAGGATGTTTACTCCGGACTTTCTTCTCTGTCTTCAAGGGGTGACACAAGCCTTTGGAGGTGGGGACAGAGGGTGCTGTAGGGAAACGCTGAGGTTCTCTGTCCCTTCCTCAGTTCCCTGGGCTTTTCATCCATCCCTTGCATGCAACCTCTACTTGTCAGTGCACAGACGTTAGGAAAGAAATGGAGCTGAGTACCATATCTGATTGGAACTGCAGGGGGCTTTCCGTAGACAGGATGCAATTATTCAACTTGGATTGCAGCCAGAGCCAACACTCCTGTGATCATTCGGGCTTCTTTGTGTTTCTCTAGTACCTTCTCTAGCCTGGCACATTGCGGTTCCCAGGTTTGAGGACTGGAAGAACTACCACTTTCCTAGCAGCCTCTCTTTTAAACAACTCATGCCAGCAGAACAGCACGGAGCCTGTGATAGCACAAATGTGCTGCGATGCATATAGAGCACTGCAAGCAAAATGAAATCCTCACGCATTAACATCATCAAGAATGAAGTAGATATGAAAAAAATGTAGCCCAAAGACATAACTGAAGGCAATCAGAAGCAAAACAAATAAGAACACAGGGGCCCAAGCTACATTACTGTTAATTTTATCTAAGGAGTGGAAGCATGTACTCTATTCTTGGCTATAAAGGATACAAAAATTGATCTTTAATCCTGTTAATTTTTTTGGACATGTGTATATTTTGGTAAATTACTTGGGAGAGGATCAGTGTTTGAGTGGTAAGCTTGCTTCTTCAAAAACATAACAAGGGCCAGGAGAGATAGCTCAGTAGCCAAAATACTTGCTGCACAAGCATGAGGACTGAGCTCAATCCCCAGCACCCACTTACAAACCCAGGCGCAGCTGTGCACATTTGTCACCTCGACACTGGAGGACAGATCCAGGAGGCTACTGGGAGCTGATGGCCCGTCAGCCCAGCTAAAACAGTAAACTTAGGATTTTGTGAGAAACACTGTCTCAAAGGCATAATATGCAAAGTGATAGAGGAAGGCACATGTTGTAGACCTCTGGCCTCCATGTGCCTCCACATACACATGCATGCACACCTATATACACATCTGTGCACATACAAGAAAACATACATATGGATAACAAGACACATACACACACATCATTATCATCCTTCTCCATGATCCATCTTTAGATGGTTTTATCAATGCTGTAACCACACCACTCATCTTCACTCAAAAGGGGACGTTTTCAGCTTCTAAGCACTTTCATCCCTTTGAACCTGGTGGCGTTTCACTCTTATAGCCTGGCATGATCTCGTTTTCTTTCCTCATTAGAAGCTTTAAGCAATTAAATCACAAAAATCTTTTCTTTTCAATTTTGAAGTATCCTGTGTAATTCACTTGTATTTATTCTTTGAAATCATTATTTCAAAATTTTAATGGACATAGAATTAATTGGATATTATTGTTAAACTTAATAAGCAGCAAACCAAATGGCAATAATGAGAAATTCTCATTAAAACCCACTATGCAGCTGGTGTGGTCCATCCCCAAATCTGCACTAGAAAGAACATGCTTCCTTTCAGAGTGCTTTAGGAAGACTGTTTCACACTATAATAAAATGCCTTCATTCATTATTATTTAAGGTACTTGCACATGTGTATTTGATTCTCTCGGAGGCACTGAGTCAAGTTAGGCATGTTTATTATCCCGTCATGTATGGCAGTGAAACCAAGATTTAACACACCTATCATGACTTCTGCAATGTCACACTGCTAGTTAGTGTCATGGCCAGTGATGCTGAGGCCTGGATCCAGTGCTTTCTCCACTACACATTTTCCCAATACTCCTCAATGCTAGGGGTCAAGAACTGAGAAATTAACCAGGCTTGGTGGTGCATGTCTGTCATCCCAGTACTTAGAGGCTGAGGCAAGAAGATATTGAGGTTGAGGCCAGCCTTGGTTACATAGTGAGATTGTGTCTCAAAAAAGACTTTTTTTTTTTTTTGAGAAAATGAGACCGATTTTTACCCAATAGGTTAAATGCTGGTAGAAGACACAAAACTCCTAGTTCAGTGACAAAGGACAATTATTCACAGGATGACTGTGGCCAGAGCAACAGCAGTTTATCGCCCAGTTCCCTCAGGATGCTTCCTGAGTAGGCAAGAAGCTACAGTAGGAAAAGATGCCTGCCCTTTTCTCTGAAGGGGAACATTGTCATCATTACACTGATAAGACACTCATATTTTTTTCCAGATGGAGTTGTTCTATCCAAACATCCTTCGAAAGAAATCTAAACCCAAAGTGGTCAGTATCTGGAAAATGGACAGAAACACAAGGAACAGGTGTGGAATTATTTCCCAATACCAAGCAGAACATGCAGTCTGCTTGGGTTTAAGTAACCTTTGTGACAAAAACTATTAAGTGGTTTGGCTAGGCCTTGAATCTGTGTCTTTTTGCTGTAAATTCATATTATGGACTTTTATGATGTCTCTCCAAGACTGAGGCAATATCTGGAGACATTGTTTCTATGTCCATTAAGCCATGCCTTTGGGTGAGACATCTCTGAGTTCTAATGTACATGAGTGAAAAATAAAAGGCATCAACTTCTCAAGCATGTATGCTACACCCACAAGTGGCAAGAAAAACATAGTCTTAAAGAGAGTGGATCTCCCTCATCCACCCATAGCTCAGGGACCATTGTGGAAGAGGGGGCAGAAAGATTGTAAGAGCCAAGGTTGATGAATGAATGAACACAAGGAAAGAGAGCTTTTTGGGCCACTGGAAATTTGTTCGTGAATTTGCAACAATGCTGACAGCATGCACAAGACCCATGCTGACTCAATCAGACAAAAACCCAGCATGGAGCAGGGAAAATGGGCAGTAGGCCCCAACCCTAGCCAAGGAACTATTAGCAAATGATTACTGTGAGGTGAGGGAGAGGAGATCTTTAAGGGAACAACTCAAGATAGGCTGACTAGACTCCAGTGGATGAACGTGCACTGAGGGACACCTGGATAGAAATGCTTGACTGGATTAAACTTAACATATATGACAGAATACCTGAAATCTGGGCGGGGGGGTTGTGGAGGGTCATGAGAAGGGAGGATGGGGTTTAAATTTGATTAAGATTTTTTATGAAATGAACAAAAACTGAATAAAAATATTTAAAATTAAAAAAAGAGAATGGATCTTGGCCACAGTTGGACTTTAGACCTACTACTGAGTTATTAATACTTGTCATTAATATGGGTCAAGTTTGGAGCCAGAGAAAAGTGAATCACAGGGACTAGAAGAGGGAGGAAGGAGATGCTGAAGCAGGGGTGGGGGTGTGCAGGGGGGCAACTACCCTGGGTTGAAGATAGCCAAGGCAGATAGATATTTAGGAAACCAGACTTATCTAATAGGAGGTTTATTTTTATGTTGCACTTTACTGCTTTTGTGCAAGCCAATTTTTCAAGAACTGGCAAAATCTCTGAATTTCATATGTGAGTCTCTATGGTTTATAGACAATGATTAGTCTTTTCTAGAAAGCCACCTGAGTCTCAGATGTTGCCTGAGATGCTCTAGTAGTCAGCCTGTTCTGCTCTGTGTCAGTTACCTGTTCCTCCCCAGCATCCAGTTGAGTCCAGCCAGTGGAAGAATCTAAAGGACCAAAGTCAAAAAGAGGCCATAGCTGGAGTATTAGTCCTCCAGATTCTGTACCACAGATGACTGGTCACCTCCCTCCAGTCAGAGTCACAGTTCCTGACAGTCAGTCCCCACTAGTCACCTGCTATGCCAGGTTCCATACCTTGAACTCCAAGGAAGTCCTGAAGACAGGCCACCACCAGAAGAGCTTAGAGTGAGATTCTTGATCAGGCTTTACCACTCCCTAAATGTGTGACCTTGAATGACTAATGAACTTCTGTATGCCTCAACTTCTTCATGTGAAAAATTGGATTCATGAGGAGCTGGAGACATGATGGTTCAGTGGTTAAAAGCACATACTCTGTATACGGTAGACTCACGTTTACTTCCCAGCAACTAAATGGCAGCTCACAACCACCTGTAACTCCATGTCCAGGAGATTCAGTGCCCTCTTCTGGCTTCCATGAGCTCCTGCACATATGTGGTACACATAAAAATAATAAATAAATACTGGAAAAAATGGACTAATAATTGTATCAACATAAGACAGATTTGTGAGGATTAACTTATAAAGTCCATAACACAGCATCCAGCATGGAAAGAGTCAACAGGAACTCCAGATTATCACTGGCACTGTTGTTGTTGCTACTATTATTTTTCAACATCAACATTATAGAAAAAAAAAAAAAAGAAAGAAAGTTTTCTTCTCAAAGGCCCATTAACTTTTAAAACTGAAAGACCTTGCCAGGGACCCAGTAAATGTCAGTGAACATATGGCCCTCTTAAACTAGAAAAATGTCTAGAAAACATCGTCTTCCTAACATACCCAGAGCACAGGCTGAAAACGTTGCAATTGACATGTCAAACATTAACAGTCCGTGTTTGAATATGTACATTCATTTCTAGAAAAGATGTCATTTCCACATCAAGGGATTAATATCATTGCTTAAATGTTTCCTCTAAGCTGAGATTTCTTTCGTATTATAGGATTTTCTATTATTAATCATTTTCTTTAATATCTTAATAATGTGATAGTAAAATCAAATTAGCCTGGTAGGAATTTCCTATCAAACTATATTAACTTGATCTAGTAAAGACCAGTTTCCCTCCTAATGAGAATGCTAACAGCCACCTCAGTCTTCACATTGCAAGGGGCATACAATCTCTCAATCACATTTTTTTAACACAATGTATCAAAGTTTTGTTTTGCACTCTTTTACCTTTGTTTCTATTTATAAACAATCTATTTGTAATGCTTGTCAATTTCTTCTCTAAACCAGTTTCCTATGACCTGTCCTCTAAACCACTGGGCAGTCCCCCACCAACCCCTTTCTAGACGACAATCATAGACTGCAGTGATGGCTCCTGCCAGATTTGTTGACACTGCATTCCACCCTGCCACAAAGGTGCCATATTGATGAACAAAGCCACACCTCTGATGATGTCACTTCATAAACCTCAATCCATGCAACAGATTGAAAGCATCCCTGAAAATTCACTTGTTAGAAACTTAAGCCCCAAAGGCATATGCTAACAGTGTTTGGAGATAGGGTCTGTGGGAGGTGATTAGTCATAAATGAGGTCAAAAGACTAAGTCCCACCCTGGAGAAGAGAAACAAGAGCTCCATCTGTCCCACAGCAAGAAGGCCCCGGCCAACGCTGAGTGGAGGCCTGCACTGGCTCTCAGACATCCCAGCCTCCAAAACTATGAGTCAAATAGATTTCTGACCATTAGAAATTACCCAGGACCGAATGTTTTGTTATAGTAACAGAAAACAATCTATGGCAATCCATTATTGGCTGAAACTGGAAGTAGGAATACAAGTTCTTGGCAGTTAAAGGACTTTCTGTGCAGGTCTCAAATTACTTTTTCCAACTTAGCTTTTACTTTCTCCTGACTTTCTTTGCTTATCAGAGTGGATCTCTCAGCTATGCTGAAATTTTTCCCTTTGCATATGTGTGTAGTATTTCCAAATATACTCTCTATCTTCTCCTCCCTGCTCTCATCAACAGGAGACTAAGCTTCGGAGATCTCTTCCTCTCCAGCATCTATCTGGGCTTGGCCATTTTCCAACGCATCAGTAAATAGGAGGAAAATTAGCATAGTGTTACCAGTTTTCCTCTTTTGAAAACCCAGGGAAGCCTTCCCCATCCAGCTTTCTCTGTTCACCTTCTATTAATTATTTGTGGTCCCTGCCCTTCCAACAAGACCCAGGAAATCTAAGGACAGTTTGGTAGACAATGCCTTTATCAAATTCTCTTCAGTTATACAGATTGAATAATTTGCACCTATCTGACCCCTGCTGGGACCCTGGCTGACAGAGTAAGAGATGCTAGGCTAGCTGTAAGAAACTAACTCAGTGGTGCTTCAGGTGTGGATCTGAATAATTTGCACCTATCTGACCCCTGCTGGGACCCTGGCTGACAGTAACAGATGCTAGGCTAGCTGTAAGAAACTAACTCAGTGGTGCTTCAGGTGTGGATTTGCAGGGCTCTCCAAGACTTTGAAGGAGGAAAATGAGACACAGGGTATCTGACTTGCAGTGGCATGAAGATTTCTCACATTTAACACTGGTGACTGCAAAGCACAGGTAGTGATCAAGCAGCTCCGAGACTGAGATGACAACAGTGATTCTCACAGAGGTGACTTCATTCTGGACAGCCAGAGAGTGAAGAGGGAAGAGGATGCCTTGAAGCCCTTCAACTTCCAGCTCAGTATGCAGATGGGACAGCTAAAGGCTCCACGGCTACTTTGAAGGAAGCCCTCATCCCTGCAGCTCTGGGCAGATATGGCTGAGCAAAGTCACAGTGATAATTCAACATCAAAATTCGCCAGCTGTCTTATGTTAAGATAGGTTGTTGGTAGGCATGAAGTAAGTGGGATCATGTGCTATGAGATGGGGACTTTAGATAGATGGATTCAAAGTCTGAGAGTAGTGACTGCATAGCTCCCACTAGCTCTCATTTTCAGTAGAAGCCACTGACCCTCATCCCATTCTCCCCAGAGGGGATCTCTCTTCCCCTGAGTCATACTTTCCAGGCCTTACATAAGAGAATCACTTTACAATTGAATAAAGAACCACCACCTACCACCATGTCACCACCCTGGATTGACTCCAGAACTCTAAGAAGAATTAGATTCCAGACAGACAGGTACAAGGTCTGATCCACAAGGCTTAGCCTGCCCATAGAGAGAGCTCAGGAAATTACCTGTTTGTATTAAACACTATATAAATAGTATATAAGTATAGCTTCTAGGTAAGGTTTCTATCAGTGGTACTCCCATAGAAAGAAAGCTCCAGCCTGTTCAGTCAGCCTTCGCTCTATAGCTCCTTCCTTTAGAGTTAATGTCCAGTTGTTCCCACCTCTGGAACACTCAGCTGGGAGGTGACACTGACTTTGCATGGTCACTTGCCTCAAGGCATTGATTATATCATCCTTCCCTGGCTCCCCAAAGCCGCACTGACAAAGCCACAGTGACATTGAACTTTCCTTAATTATTCCGTCAGAATGCACCCTCCTGCTTTTTCTTCCTGCCTTTCTGTGTAACAGAAAAACCCAGTTGCTTCCCCTATTCCATTCACACTCAATTCAGAATATTTCACCTCCAGTCATCAAAACATGTCTGGAGCTTTTCTCCCACTGACCAGTTCTCTGGTCCTATAATTCAATTCAGTGTTCACACCACCAAACTGCAAATAGTGTGAGATCCCATAGATAGAGGGTTTAGCCCAACAGACCACACATGTTAGATGCCCATCATAAGTAGTAGGCTTCATGTTATATGTCTGAATGACCAGCTATGAATCCGGCTTTCCAGGACCTCCTCCTTGTGTTTGATTAATTTGCTGGAACAAGGGAAACATACTTGCTGGTTTCTTATAAATGATGCTATGTAGGATACAGATGAACAGTTAGGTGAAGAGGTGGATAGGGCACAGTATGGGGGAAGGAGAGTGTGTCACCTCCAGGAACCCTGGCTATCTACAAGATCTCCAAACCAGATTCATTTGGATTTTTTATGGATGCTCATTGCCTTAGGCTTGATCAGTTGCATCATTGTTGGCTAGTGATTAAGTTCCTCTCCCATCCCTCTCTCCTTCCTAGAAGTTGCCAGTGAGAGTGAAAGTTTCAGCCCTTTAGTCACACGGTTGGTTTCTCTGGAAGCCATCTCTCATCCTGAGTCCATATAGGAGCCACCAAGAGTCACCTGCTAAGAAATAGATGCCCCAGAACCCAGAAAATTCCAACAGATTTTTAGAGTTCTGTGTCAGGATGTATAGTTTAAAGACCCAATATTAGAAAAAAAGGTCCTTTAGTAGTCCATCTACAAACTGAGTGTCAGGAACTGGAAAGTATGATGGGGGGATGTAGGTGAGTGGGTTGTGGGTGTGGGTGTTTCTTTTTTTTTTTTTTTTAAATGCTGGGTATCAAAACCACAGCCTTCAACCATACTATACAGATGATATACCACTGAGCTACATTCCTGATATGTATATATGCACATATATATACATATGTATGTATATATGTATGCACATAGTATATTTATATAATTTTCTATATAGCATATAACTATACTCTTTCTTATTATTCTGTGCATTCTCCTTGCTCAGATTTCCTTCCATGCTGACTTACTTAAAGCCCTAAAGACCTCTTTATAGAAGCATCCCTATTTTGGAAGGTGATAAGAATTTTTATAGATACATTTTATGCATGAGTGTTTTACCTGCATTATGTAAGTGCATTGATGTGCTCAATGCCTACAGAGCCCAGAAGAGGGCGTTGGGACCTTAAGTTATGGATGGTTGTTAGCCACCATGTGGGTGCTGGGAACTGAACTCAGGTCCTCCGAAAGAGCATCCAGTGCTCTTAATGACTGAGCCATCTTTCTAGACTGAACTGACAGGAATTTATCTGTCCCTAAGGTAATATTGCCTTCCTGTGTATCTCTTTCATGGCTTATGGTTTCTCTGTGCATTGCTTCTATTTTTAAGTTCAATATATTTCCTTTCTCAGTCAGTAAGTTACCTGAGGGAAATACTCAGATTAGATTGTTATTTTAGTGCTTATTGGCCATGTCAAACTGTTTGATAAACAAGAACAACTTTATTTTTCTCTATTTCGGGTATTGTTCTATGTTCTTTGCATGCATTAGCTTGTCCAATACAGCAACAAACTTTAGAAATTACCACTATTGTAATATCTAGTTACAGGGAAGGGATTAGGCCCAAATGATTTGCTCAAGGTCACATAGCTGGTAAACAACAGACTGGGACTGGAGCCCAAAGTTCTGGTCCTGGAGTATTAACTCTTAACTGGAGTCATGAGCAGTCTTGGTCAAATGGGCAGAAACAAAAGGGAAGGAAGTGTGGCATGCGTGCTGCAGTGTGGACAAGCATTGCACACAGAATGCTAGTGAAATAAACTGGTTGCTAAAGGACAAGTGCAGTATGACTCAATTTATATGAGGTCCAATTCAGATACAGAAAGGAGAGCAGCAGTATCCAAGGCCTAATAAGAGAGAAGGCTGTAGACCTAGTGTTTATTGGTTCAGAGTTTCAGTGTAGGAAGATAAAAACATTCTAGAATGAGAGCTGTCCTAATTTATGAGTATTGAGATATGTATTTAGAAGGTAGTTTGATACTATGTCTATTCAACAAAATAATAGTGGTAGATTCTTCCTTAGGATCTATGAGCATCTTTAGCCACTGTCAGAGATGTTTCTTTGTGGAGTGGGTGGTGGTTAAGACAGAGACTCACAACTGGTCAATGTGAAAAGAAAATGTGCCTGTGGAGGACTCAGCCATAAATGGGACCTCTATACCATATATACTGCCCCCAAGGTTCAGGAAATATCTCAGAAGAGGTGATAGGAAGATTTTAAGGGCCAGATGTCAGAGGATGGGGCAAAACAGTGTCTTCTAGACATGACAAGACTGTTACCTTCGTGAACTCAAAGCAGCTGTGATTGCCTGCAAGAGACCAAGGCAACCAATATTCTAGCATGGAGGGGTCAGGAGTGCAGGAACCTCTACTCGCAGCCAAGGAGCTATTGACAGTTGGTGGTTACTGGGGAAGGGAGAGCCAGTTTTCTTTAGGAGTGTAATCCTGGGAAGAATGACCATGCTCCAATGGATGACCTCACAGCCATGTATATATGTGCAGCATTAGCCAGACTCAATGGATTATTGAAAAAAAAAAAGAGAGATGAAGTTGAGATGGGGACTTAGGAATGGATTCAGGGAGTTGGAGTAGGTAAAGAGGGGAGAGCATATGATCAAAATATATACATGTATGTAATTCTCAAAGAACATTCTGGAGGTAGGTGGTAGTAGCGGTCACACACTAACGTTTGTGTACTCCAAACCACTCAGCAACACATTTGCCACTAAAATTCCTTGTGGGGGATGTAAACAATGTCCACCCCCTCCCTCCTTTGGTCCCAAACTGAGGTAAGGGTTCACCAAAATACAGTGAGTCCAATGAGTTGATTGGACTCACAGAGCAATGTACCCATTGCTTTACTTATAGGAGTGTGGGTGCCCCCTGCAAAGGCCACACTGAAATCTTCACCCAAATATGGATGACTTCCTCCTAGCTATAGCCCCATAAAATGGTGAAAGCACCTCCCTCAGTCTTCCCCAGCCTATATTCTCTATCCCCTCCCCCAAGCCATGTGCAATTAAGACCCAATTAATTGTTCATTATGGGTTTGGAGCTGTGGCTGGATATTCAAGTGAGGGTCCCATGACTCTCCTTCCTCTATTATAAGGGACGTTAGTGTTCAACAAGCACAGCTGTGACAATCTTCTGCAAGCAGAGGCAGTTAAGCTCAGGAATATGGCATCTGTCTGTTGGGGGATAGTCTATTTTATAGACAACATTTAAAAAGGATTGTGATGAGGCCAGGCGTGGTGGCGCAGGCCTTTAATCCCAGCACTTGGGAGGCAGAGGCAGGCGGATCTTTGTGAGTTCGAGGCCAGCCTGGTCTACATAGTGAGTTCCAGGACAGCTGGGGCTACAAGGAGATCCTGTCTCAAAGAAAAGA
>NW_008329288.1:438222-441037 GCF_000622305.1 Nannospalax galili
AAAAGGAAACCCTTTCTAAAAAAAAAAAAAAAAAAAAAAAAAAAAAAAAAAAAATGATTGTGATGGCTATGCAAGGCCCTGGGTCAGTCCCCAGCAATGCAAAACACTCAACAAAAGTAAGTTCAGATCCTAAATTTTGTTTTCTATAGTTTACCACAATAAAGAACAAGTTAATCAAGTAAAAAATGGATGAACAAATCAATATGCACATCAATGAGAGAGGTAGATTTTCAATTCAGTAATAGCACAGAGCCTGGCCAGATGATGTGGGACCATTTCCTCATTCATTTCATTGTTTCATTGAGATGGTGCTGCCATTGTGGCTGGCCATGGCATGGGTTTCAATGTATGGGCATTGATTATTTTCACTTGGGCAGGGTGGGTTAGGATTCATCTGTACCTGATATCACATAAACTAAGGAGAATTCCAGATTTCCTACCAATAGTCAGTGAAGTACTCAATTGCCTCAAACAGTAAAACAATTAATCCAATGGTCTTGGATTTTTCTAAAAATAGTGCTACGCCTAGAACCACAGTGACTAAGAGCTCTGTGACCTTGTGACAGTAAACACCATGGAAGAAAGACAGAGCATGATAGACAGGCAGGCTCCTCCTTGCTCCCCAATCTCTTCCAACATCTGCCTGCTCTGCCAGAGGAGTGGACATTCTCTACCTGTCTCTACAACCTTGACCTCCCCCTATGAGTCCAGAGGGAAATTTCAGCTGGCTACCTGATAGCTATCTTCATACCGATGTCTAACAGCCATCTTAAACATAAAGGAATTACATAGAATTTGGGCCTTCCCTGACCTCCTTTCCCCTGTAGAAAGCTAATGTTCACCCCAACACTGTCCATCAAAATACATGGACCCAATCTATTGTCCAACTTCCCAATCCTTAAAACTACAAGTTAACCTTCTTTCATCCATTCAACTTACCCACACCATACAGTGACATACATGCTGTCCCTACTTCCCTCTAAGTGTATCTGAAATTTTGTATCACAGCATCCAGCGCCCCTGTTTCTTCTCCACAACTCCCTACCACTCTTCCTGTTTCATTCCTGCATTCCACAGTCCATTCCTACCATGGAAGGCAAATATAGGACATTTTTATCTTATTATTTTTTAATTATAATTATTCTTTGTTCTTAGGAATTTCATACATGTACTCAATAAAATATAATTCCTTCCTTCCTCTGTCTCCCCATTTATCCACCCAAGATGTCGCTTTCCCAAATTCATATCTGTGGGAGACAGGCTTGAGCCTAGGGTGAAAGTCTTAATGACAGCCATACAGCAGGCCGGAGGCAACAGTGGGACTCTGGAGCCACAAGAAACGCCTTGTGACATTTGCTCCCTTTGGCAGATCATGAGACTGATGCCTAGAGCTCGACACTCCCTAATCACCACCCTTGAGATCCCAAATTGCAACAGACAGCCTGGGTCACGTGATTCCCAGGAAACCAGGCCTTATAAGGAATTCGGAACCTAAGTAACCTGAAACCCATTATGCTAATGAGGTGCCTGACTCCCATGTCATGATAGGACACAGCCCTGACAAAGATCTAAGTTGTAACTTCTTGATTGGACCCCTATCACTATATAAGCTTGTGCCCTTCTACAATAAACCGATCTGCGTCAATGAACCTGGTCTCCTGTGTCTCAATGCAGCTCTGCTGACACAGTCTTCTCACCAGCCCTGGGGTCCAGGACCAGCAGAAGTAGCAACAATTGAAGGCAGTACCAGTCGTGCAGAAGAGCTGCCTCAGCACCGGGCCTGCAAGCAAAAGAGCGGCCTCAGCACCGGCGGAAGAATGACCACAGCTTGCTGCGGCAGCGAGGAGCCAAGGGCAGTGCCCGTGCAATCAGGGGCAGCACCCAGAAGGCGACACCCGAGCGACTGCAGGCAGCACCCATGGGATCGCAGGCAGTGCCCGTGCAAGCGGAGCAGCTGCATGCAGAAGAGCTGCCTCAGCACCGGGCCTGCAAGCAGAAGAGCGGCCTCAGCACCTGCGGAAGAATGACCACAGCTTGCTGCGGCAGCGAGGAGCCAAGGGCAGCGCCCGTGCAATCAGGGGTAGCACCCAGAAGGCAACACCCGAGCGATTGCAGGCAGCACCCATGGGATCGCAGGCAGTGCCCGTGCAAGCGGAGCAGCTGCGCCCAGAGACAGCACCCAGCACCAGAAGGGCAGAGGGGCGGTCGCACATATCTTTGTTTTTTGTATAACCCACTACATCCAATTAGTGCTTCACATTGTGTGCAAAGGTGTGGGGCCACCCGTTGGAATGAGGGAAACCTACCAGCTGTAACACCCTCAAAAAGAATAATTCTCACTACCTCAGCAGAGAGCAAATGTTAGCAACTCCTCAGGAAGGGGTGGGCCCTAGAAACCATCTACCTGATCTTTACCAGAGTTTTGACTGCCTTGATCTTGTGCCAGTCTTGTATGAGTAACCACAACTACTGTGAGTTCATGAGTGCAATGCCATGTCATGTTCCAAAGACAGCATTTCACAGCACTCCTCCAGGTTGAGAGCACTGGATGCTCATGCAGATGAACTGGGTTCAATTCCCAGCACCCATATGGCAACTAACAACCATGTGTAACTCCAATTCCAGGGGAATCCAGAACCCTCTTCTGACCTCCAGGGGCATTGTACAACACAGGTGCACTTACATATGTGCAGGGAATACACAAAGAAACAAAATAATAAATAAATATTAAAAAATTAAAAATCAATGCCCCAAATTCTAACAGCCAATAAACAGATGAATAAAATATGGTATGGAATATCATGCTGCAAGGAAG
>NW_008329288.1:443290-448578 GCF_000622305.1 Nannospalax galili
GCATAGTAGTCTGTGCATATTAATTAGATAGAGGTAATTTATGGTGTTGTTCAGATAGTCTATATCCTTAATCATTTTATTTTTCTCTGAGCACTCTGACCAGTACTGTGGCTCTTTCTGTCTTGTAATTCTAGCAATATTATATTCTTATCTTTCATAGCTCTTCCGCAATGACCTTTTACACTTGTTGTGGATTGTGTTGTCTATGAATTTGCCCTTTTGCTATGGTGAAATGCTCTAGGAATGCTCTGTACTGAGATGCTCCACTTGGTGTTAATGTGGCCGTGCAGCCCTCCTGTGGCTGCTCTTCCTATCTTCACCATACTTTTCCTGTCACGTCATCTCTATTGTTATATTTAAATATTGTAAGGTACAATAGAAATGTGCCTTTTATTCATTATTATCATCCTGCTTCTAATTAGAGTGTTTATGGTCTATTTATATTTAATGCAATACTAATAAGCTGAACTTAAGTCTATCATTTTATTGTTATTCTTCTGGTTCATATCTGCTTTTCTTTCCTTTTTCTTCCTGGACCTATTAATTTTCTCAAGGTGATCAGAGCCAGGCCTCATACGCACTAGCCATGCGCTCTACCGCTAAGCTACATCCTTAGGGCCTGTGTACTTTTCTTATAACAACACTCCTAACTTTTTGGTGGTTCTTAAGGATTAAAATTTGGCTTTAATTTTTCATGATATACTTAGTGTTAATATCATACCACATCAATAAAATGTAAGGACTTAGTAGTTATATTAATCTATTCATAGACCCTTGCTTTGATTGGCACATGCATAGCATAGAGGTCTATTATAAACTCTACAATACGACACTACACTTTTGGCCTAGATAGTGATATGTGTTTTTTAAAGTTAGGTAAAACCCAAAAATTTATGTATTTACTTTATTGTTGTGAGTGTGTGTTGTGTGTACATGTTTGTATGGGTGTATGTGCGGACACACTCCCGTTTGCTTGAGCATGTGATCAGAGGTCAGCGCTAGGTCTCTTCCTCTACTGCTCCTCATTTTATCCTTTGAGACAGTCTCTCACAAAATTTGAAGCTCACCAGTTTGTCTAGATGTCTGTCCAGACACTGTCAGCGACACCAGCCTCTGCCTGCCAGTGGTGGGGTTACAGGCATGTGCCACTGTGTCTGACTTTCTAAGGGGCTCTGGGGATCCAAACTCTGGTCCTCATACTTGTGCAAGCACTTTGCCCACTGAGCCATCACCCTAGCCCCTCAAATCAAACTTTTCTATTTACTCAAATATTTACTATTTCCTATGCTCCTCTTTCCTTTCTGAAAAACTCAAATTTTCCTCAGGTGTGATTTTCTAAAGAATTTCATTTAGTATTTCTTCTCATGCAGATCAGCTAGTCATAAATCTCCTTATGATTTTGTCTTCATTTTTAGAAGTTGCCTTTTTAAAAAAATTTTATGTATATGAGTGTTTTGCCTGCATCTATGTAAATATACCCATGTAATGGTGCCTTTGGAAGTCAAAAGAGGCATTGGAGCCCCTGTAGCTGGAGTTATGAAGGCTGTTATCCACCACATAGGTGCTGAGAACTGATCCTGGGTTTTCTGCAAGAGCCGCCAGTACTCTTAAGTGCTGAACCATCTCTCCAGCCCTTTTAAAATTTTTAATTTTTATTATTAATTTTATTTTTTGGTCTTTTTGAGACAGGTTCTCCCTGCAGCCCCAGCTGTATTAATTTATTTTTGAGAATGCCTGTAGTACACAATTCCAGTCAGCAGGTTTTGCCTCGGAACTCTGAGATGCCAGCCCTTAGTCTTCTGGTATCAACAGTTTCAAATGACAGCTTTGTGTTTATCTTGTCATTGTCCCCAACTCTGCTATCCTTTTCCTGTGGCTACTTTCAAGGCTCAGCCAGTGATTATCAATACTTAGACTTGCCAGATGTGATTTTGTTAACCACTGTCCTCCCTAGGGCTATGGAACTTCTTGAATCTGTGAATTAATGCTTTCCCAGGTTTGAAAAGTATGTTATTCTTTGTTCAAATAACTTTTCTGCCACATTCACTCTTTTCTCTCCTTCTGAGACTACAATTACATGTACGTTAGAATTTTGCTGCTGGTCCACAAGTGTCTGAGTCTGTTTTTCTTTCTGAAAATATTTGCTCTTTTGGTCTTCAACATGGATAACTTTTAATGTTATATTTTTAAGTGTATTAACCCTCTTTCTTGTATCATCATCAATATGCTATTAAATTAATCCAAAATGGGGGCTGGAAAGATGGCTCAGCAGTTAAGAGCACTAGCTGCTCTTACAGAGGACCCAGGTTCGAGTCTCAGCACCCATATGGAGACTAACAACCATCCATAACTCCAGTTACAGGGGATCTGATGCCCTCTACTGACTTCCATGGGCACTGCATGACACAGGTATACTTACATACAGGCAATACACTTATACACATAAAATAAAACCATTTTTTATGTTTATACAAAATAGTTTTATCATAAACTTGTGTGGGTTTAATTCTAAAATTTTATTTATTTTTGTTCCTATTAGCAAAAATTCCTTCTTTGTTTGCCACAAGATTATTTTATAATCCTAAATATAGTCATAGTAGCTCTTTCTAATCCTTACTCCATGCAATCTCTGGGTCTGTGCTCACTGGTTTCTTCTTGCTTGAACCCAGGTGACCAGTCTTTCTCCCTGTGAGTGCATATTTCTGTTGTTCCACCTTGTTTGTTCCATTTTTGTTTGACTTTGCAGTGCTGGTTATCAAATCCAGGGCCTTATGCATGCTAGGCCAGTGCTCTACCATTGACCATGCATACTTGAGAGGTCAGTAAGCCATATGGACAAGGCAAAGACTGTTTCTGAGAGACTGCTGGGCTCTACTCTGGCTCTCTCCTTCCCAGAGTTCCTTTCTTCTTCATATTCCAGCTGCTGGAAATGTTCTGAGCTCTGTCTTCTGTTTCTTCAAGACAAGGTAATCATGTCCAAGTCTACTGAAGCTTTCCTGGAGTATGCTGGGGTCTTCACATAAGAAATGCAAATTAAAACAAAGGAAGCCTAAAACTATAACTGTTATCATGGGTCGAGAAACATTTCAGGAAACTGGAAAACCTGTAAACTAATGCAAAGCATAAGAGAAGTTAAGAGCATACAGTGCTTTTCTGCCCATACCAGAGGCCCACTGTTCTGCTGTGCTTTCTGCTGCTGTGATAAATACCATGGCCAAAAGCAACTTGTGGGGGGAAACGTTTGTTTCATCTTAAAGGTTACAGTCCATCAATGAGGGAAATCAGGGCAGGAACTCAAGCAGGAGCAGAGGCAGGAACCATGGAGGAAAGCAGCTCACTGGCTTGTTCCCCAGCTCACTGTAAGCTGCCTATCTTATACAACCCAGCCCCCCACACACCAGAGATGACACTGCCCCTGTGGGCCCTCCTACATCAATTGGCAATTGAGAAAAATTTTCCATAGACATGCCCACAGGCCAATCTGATCAAGGTAATCTCTCAGTAAGACTCCCTCTGATAACTCTGGACTGTGTCAAGTTAGCAGCTGAAGCTAACTAGGAGACCCTTAACTCAAGCTTCCTGTCTTCTCTGGCGTATCTCAAAACCAGAGAGCATCAAGCAGGCACTGCTTACCCGGTGGTGAAGGTTATTTTAGAATATACACCTTGCATAATCCAAGTTGACTTCAAGCTCTCAGAAATGAAGCAGCATGCTTAATGCCTCTTCATGTGGTCATGGAACCTATGACAAAGGAGGCCACTTGTGATGACGAGAGTCCATCACTGATCTCCAGTGTCTTCGGTAACAGAGCCACAGTGCCGAAGTGTCTCAGCTTCGTGAGACTTTCTCATGGTTTGGGAACAGCGTCTCAGGAAGCACTCTCACTCCTGCTATCAGTTTTTGTACAGGTTTTGTCCAAATTGCCCATTTTAAAGGGACAGACCAAATGCTGCGCTGAGAAGAGGAAACTATTCTGAGGCGCTAAACACGTGAAGCAATACACTGGACCAGTAAATATGTCCCTGCAGAGTGATTCTAGCAACCCTTTGTCTGTCTCAGATTGGAAAACAGCAAAAACAAGGAAATACATTTCCAGTAGCCACAGGGTTTCATCCTTACCTGTTGATACCTGCGCTCTGCAAATCCTATGCAGTTCTTTAAAATGTTGATGCGTGACATTGCAGGCATAATGAATGTTAATCTGCAGCTGCTCACACCCAAAGGCTTCTTAGTATAAATAACAAAATGCAAAATTATAATACATGGAGGCTCTGGGCCTCTGGAAAGTTCTCAGAAGGCAGCAAATTGAAACAGCACAAACCCCAAAGCAACAGTAACAGAAAGGGAAGTCAAGGTGCCTCGGATAGCAGAGCCCAGCAGAGCTCCAGTGAAGGCAGTGGAGAGAGCAGCTGGGGCCCCCTCTGGGAAAGCCCTGACTAGCGCTGACAAAGTGGTGGAGCCTGTTTTAAAGCTATACACACACTCTCCATCCACAATCTCAAGGAGTGGAAAGAGGCAAGTTCTTAAGACAAAGGAGGCTTCAATACTCAATTGACTTTCTCTCCTTGAAGTACAAAAATAGCTGTGCTAGGGCTGGAGAGATAGCTCAGCAGTTAAGAGCATTGACTGCTCTTGCTGAGGACCTGGGTTCGATTCCCAGCACCCACATGGTGGCTACAAACTGTCCTTAACTCCAGTTCCAAGGAAATTGAAACTCTCTTCTGACCTCCACTGCTTTGCATGACATGACATGGGTGCACTCACATACATGCAGGCAATACACTCATACACAAACTAAAAATAATAAATAAATTTTTTTAAATGTCTGTGCTAAGACAAAGAAGTTCTGACTGCAATCTTGTAAACCAAGGATGGATTAGAAGCTAAAATGGGCAGTGATGGACCGAGGGCAGGAGCAGAGCAAAGGCAGAGTACCTGCCTCACATCACCCTCCACCTCCACAGCTCTCCCCTGCTCACTTTTCCTGACAGTGCAATTGAATGTGTCCTCCAGCCTATCCCTGAGTGTGACTAGTGAGCTTGTTCGCACTCTATCCTGAATGGTCCCTAAAGAAAGAATGGGTTTGCTTGAGGCCTCTGTTTCCCAAGCTTCCCTTAATTTGGTGTTATACCCCATCCACTGGACCCCAAAAAGACCACCGAGGACCCAACACACCAAAATGCAAAAGCAAAGGTTTATGGTTTATTCAGGCTTAAGCTCGGGCTCTCAGACCTCACCAACTCAACGGATCCGTGCTGAGAGCCCAGAGTAAGGGAGAGTGGAGCCTT
>NW_008329288.1:448875-452101 GCF_000622305.1 Nannospalax galili
AGAAGCTAAAAGAGCAATTAGTGGGGGTCTGGAGGGATTGGGGGGTAGTGGGTGAATGAAGAGGGTCTCAGGGTTCTACATTGGGACGTGTATTGGATAGCTTTAATGTCAACTTGACACACCTGGGTTGAGGAAGACTCAATTGGGGAATTTCCCCTATTGGACTGGCCATATCTATGGGTCATCTTCTTGATGAGTGATGTGGGAGAGCCCAGTCCACTGTTGGTATTGGTCAGAGTATTTTGTCACAGCAGTGAAGAAACAAACTAGGACAGGACAGGATCAATTCAATACTGGGGCAATGATTCCTTTCCTGGTGTCCCAAGCCCTTGTTGGATAGTATGTTCTGTGAAGACAAAGGCTGTACCTGAGTCCCCCTTGTACCACTGTGACTCTCAGGACAGAGCTTGGCAGAGGCCATATGCAGTACATAGCCTCCAGCTTTGTGTCTTGGGTCCTTTATCTTTAAACAGAGACAATTAAAGCATTTAATTCATATAATCTCATTGCTGTGATTTACTAAATACATTTAAAATTTTAAAGCATTAAATCAATGCTAGGCTATAGTCACTGTCCCATAAGTGCTGTTTGTTTTTACAGTATTGGATACTAACATTATTAAATTGGATCATTATAGCTGATCTTTTATGTAATAAAAAAGGGTTCTGAGTTTTCAGCACACCTAAAACCACCCTCTGTTTAAAGTCTTCACTGAAATAAAAATTCCATATGAAGATTAAATATCTTTTGTTAGAAATTTGATTTTCCTTTACTTACTGATCTTTTCAAGTACAAAACCTCTGAATACAGTGTTCTCCCTACATAGAATAGAAACACTAAGAATCTTGCAGGGAGAGTTATAGGGGACTCAAAGTTTAAAATATTCAAATAGTTATAAGGATAGAGACAAACTTCCCTGGGGTCAATTTTTCTAATAAAATTAGTAGCTGGGAGTATTTGTGTGTGTGTGTGTGTGTGTGTGTGTGTGTGTGTGTGTGTGGTGTGTGTGTGTGTGTGTGTGTGAAACAAGCTCTCACTATATAGCCCAGGCTGTCTTGAAACCTACAGTCCCCTGCCTCCGTCTTCTGAGTGCCAGGATTGCAGGCATGTGGCTCCATGCTGGGTGACAGCACGTGATATGTGGTGTACTTTTGTTTATGGCAAACCATGGCCCCATTTCATGTAACTTGTGACTTGAAATGTTCATCTAAGTGCAGACTTGCCAGCTGTCAGGTTACAACGCAGATAACTCTCTTGGTTTCCTTTGGGTCCTAGCCTTCTGATTACCCAAGGTTCCATTTTCAGATGTGGTAACTAGGCAGAACAGAAAGATGCAAGGCCCTCTCAGGCAATGTGGGGGCTAGAAATCCTTACAGTAAAGAAAGAGAGAGCTCTTCTTCTGAGTAGGTGTCCAAAGTGGGTCCCATGTGAGGAATTTAAGACATAACTACTGCAGTCAGCAGCTCTGTGCCCTACATGCTTCCACCTAACTGTTCTTCCACCCCTGTACCTCAGTGTTACATGCAGGCAGGTTCTTGAACACGAAATTACTTTGTCGCTGCTCTGGTTTGGAAGGAAAGTGGTTCATGTGCATAGGCAGGTGCCACACATACAGAACAATGCTCTCCACTTTCTAAAGACAATTCATTACATCCATTTTACATGTAGAGAAAATTATCCTACTCACAAGTTTGTAAACAGAATAATCCTGATTGCTCAACTTTGAGCTGTATACTTGTGACACAGTTGTTGTTCTCTTGTGAGTGAGCATCCACCCCCATAGAACACACAACTGCATCCTAAGAACGAAGTAACACATTTGTAAGGAACAAGGCTAAATAGAAACAAAATTTTCAGCTCCTACTTTCGATGACACCTCCGAAGAAAATCCACCTTAAACTATTAAATATTGTGCAAAGAGCAATTTAACAAGGGTCAGGAATCCTCAAACTAGCAAAGGTTATAAACATAAATCCCAGATGTTATACCTAGAGATACAAATGAGACCCTCATGAAACATGGTGCCTTGCCCTCATGATGGCTCCTGGCTCAGGATGGCCTCAGATTCCTATGGGACTTATACCAATCTCACTAGGACCAGCCTCTGCTCTGGTTGTGCTGGTCTTTTCTATCCCAGCTGGAAAGATGAAGATGTCCAGAGGGTATTTTTCAATCGCTCAGCCTCCTCACCTCCAAACTTAAGAAAAGGAAGTAGGGGTAGGAAGAAGGTTAAAATGCCAACCTTTTCCTCCTGCCTCTTTTAGCTCAAATGGAAAGAAAGGTGAAAAGTGAGATGTTTTGGCTGATTTCCAAGCCAGGAAAAAGAAAGATCTGAAGCCTACAAAGAAAAGGGTCTTGTAACCAGAGGTGAGCCAAGAGGCATGTCTGTTTGCGAGTAGAATCCCAACAAAGTATTCATTTACTGAGGCACTGTTTAGACCTCCGGGGTTCTCGGAGGAAGAGAGGTGAAAAGCCCTATACTGGCTGCTTTGAGAAATCTGGAGAATTCAAACAACCAAAATTCTGCAAATAATAAATCAAACCTCCCCTGCCTGTGCTCAGGAAATGGCAGGAAGATGGTTGCTTGCTATTTGTGCCGTGGAGGCCTGAGTCCCTTGGTGGAGGAATTGAGCAGACTCCGAGGAGGATATAAACTGAACCATTAGAGTCAATCATCTTGTCCCACGTCTAGAAGGATGGAAAACCTAGGCCACAAGAACAAAGGTGGGTCGACGCCGAAGAGGAGTCCATTGTTCATTCTGGGACATAAGATAGGTGCTGCTGCCAAGTTCCTGAGAGATGCACACTGCTAATCTAGAGAGGCACACATGTGAAGATGAAATTCCTGTCACTGGAGAAACAGGGTGGAAGGGAAGAGGAACTAAACCCCTGTCGCTGAAGTGGCAGAGTGGAAGGCCTCCAGGTCAGCTCTTGGATGACGTGAGTAACCAAATGCCACTAAGAGGGTGTTCATCGACTCTGCCTAGACCCTTCCTTGGGGTCATTGGACCAGGAAATGGAAAATATTAGGAGTGCAAAATGATTTTCCAATGGAAAAGCCAAGCAAAGATTCCATTGGAGACCTACGAATTCTAATTCTGATCTACAGAGTATTTTCAGTAATAGAGTAACAAACCTCATCTTGCTAAATTTAAGATTTGATACATTTCTCATGACTGAAAATTAAAGGTAACATATATATATATAAATTAGCAGTAACAGGAAA
>NW_008329288.1:452116-476491 GCF_000622305.1 Nannospalax galili
ATATATATATATATATAACTTTCCTGTTACTGCTAATTTATATATATTATATATATAAATGTTTGCTAAATAATAAATTGAGCCTAAGGGTTGTAAATTAGTCACCTGGGAATTGAAATGAAACCAGCTCCAGGAATACATTCAACTATATTTGGATGTCTGTAGAAGAAATGAGCATTTTCTAATCTTTCAGCTAGGCAAAGGCCTCACCACCCTCTATGGTAATGTATCTTACCCACTGAACAAGGCAGGTAGGTGAACCTCTAATCCACTGTGGTTTCACTCCAATTCCTTTTCATTTAATTAATGGGAACCCTAAGACCTAGGGAGTGAGGGGTGCAGATGCTTTCACATTAGGGAACCTTCTATTCTGACATAACCTCTTCTTCCATGGTAACTAAATACCTCTTTTATTTCCTCTACTGCCCCAAAGTTTTCAGTTCTGTACCAAGAATTTAATCATTTTCTACCCAGAAATTCAGACAGCCTGGTTCTGTTCCCTGCATTGGCTTTGGGGTAGCATTGTTCCCCTGTAGGCCCAGCCCAGAGAAAATGTTCCCGACCTGAATGAACTTTTCCAGCTGGGTCCGTCTGACCTTTTCCACATTCATCACATTCTGCCAGGTTGTAAGAAAGGTAATAACACCTTTTCACTCTTTTGTTCTCACAATCCATCACCTGATCCTCAATTCAAGTCCATTACTGTTGAAAGGATCGTGAAGAATTGTTTTTCTTTTGTCAAGTCTCGGTTGAAGCAAATACTCTTGTTCAAGAATGAGCCTGAGGATTAACTGGCTTCATCCTAGGATCACCTGGTAGATACCTATTTTGGCAACTAAATTTTTGGTAATTTATTGGGAATTTAGGGGTATTGTTGTTGTTAATTGGGTAGTCTTTACCTTGACACTCTTTATTACTAAAAATTGAAGTGTACTCGATCAAATATTACACAGACAGATCTTTCTAAAAGGCCTGAGGACTCATCTCTCAGACTCAAAATCTTATTCTTTTATTAAGGGGGGATGGTCTTTTTGAGACAGGATCTCCCTGTAGCCCCAGCCCTAGAACTCACCATATAGACCAGGCTGGCCTTGAACTCATAGAGATCCACCTGCCTCTGCCTCTGGAGTGCTGGGATTAAAGGTGTGAACCACCATGCTAGGCTCAAGAACAGTGTTCTTAAAGCTGCTTCCAAAAGAAATGGAAATGTGTTTCCCATCTCACAGGCTTCCTTTTGTGACAGCCTCCATAGTTTGATTAAAAAACAAATATGTGTTTGCAATCTTTGTTGCACAAATGAATGAAAAATTGAAGAAGTTCATAAGTGATTGGATGACTTTTTAATAGGTTGCATAGTTCAGAATATCACCTCTACAGTTCTTCAATTTAGAGAAGACAAGGGCTGAACACTCCCAAGGGTAGTAGAGTTTCAGTCTGGGGAGAATTCTGTCCATTTTTCCCATTTACCATGACATCACTTGCTTATTCACTTTCTCTAAATATAAGTCCCCAGTTAAAGGAAAAGAAAGGGCAGATCCCAGGTCTCTGGTACATAGGCTAAGGAGCTTGTCCTTCCAACCTCTTTCTGGCTGGAAAGGTTTCTGTGAACTTTTGAGTTAAGCCATCCAAGCATATACTAGCAAGCCCACAGCCCTCTTCTTTAATGTCTGGTTTCTTTTTTGTTTTCTAATGTGGATGCCAATCTATGACAGATAATGCACCTTTTAAACAAAAATTTTGCCTGATACTCTATTCTCAAACAGTCAATAAATGCACATTTCCCTGAAACACATATAAATGGCAGAGAAATGATTGTCTATCAGGCTGGCTCAATACCAGAAAAGAAAGGCTTATGTTCTGCCAAATGATCAATGGCCTGGGGTCATTAAGATATCTGAAACCCTGACCTAAAAGCTATGTTCTTCCTCCAGGACAAAAGACTATTTAAACCCAAGGACACAGGACAAGGTGACTACAGATAAAGAGTGGAAGAAACTCATTTGACATGAACCAGAGTGCTCCAGGACAGAGATGTGGAGTTAAATAGAGGAAGGCAATGGGCCATTTGATAGGGCAGGAAGGAAAGTTAAAATGATCAAAGTCATCTGCTCCACTGATTGCTGAGGGTAAATCTCCACACTGCCTACCAACTCCAAACAGGCCACTGTGCACACCAGGCCTTCAATCTGACCAGACACACTCTGGCAGTACCTTCACCAGGGCTGATAGCTTGACAGACACATGGCTTGCATATTGACAGTGCAGACACCCAGCCCTGCCACCTCATTGGTCATCCATCAACACTTTTAGGAGGCACAGCAAATATCTCTCAGAGGAAACAAAGGAAAGAAGAGAGGGGAACAACTTTCCCTGAAAATTGTCACAGAATTTGTTCAGGTTATAGCTCTTGCCCTTACTTAATTGCTTCCCTGTAGTGTCACTTAGGTCTAGGCTTTAATTCTAGTATGACCTTGACCCAGGCCTATCTTTAAAAAAATTTTTTATTTATTATTTTTATTTTATGAGTGTATTGCATCTATTACATGCATGTGTGCAGGTGCACCCGTGTTGTGCAATGCCCACAGAGGTCAGAAGGAGGTGTCATTGAATCCCCTAGAACTGGAGCTACGGAGAGTTGTTAGCCACCATGTGGATGCTGGGAATCAAACCCAGATCCTCTGCAAGAATAGTCAGTGCTCTTAACCATTGAGCCATCTCTCCAGCCCAATCTAGGCTTATCTTACAACCTGCAGACCACAGTGGACTGCTGGTCATATGACCAGACACAGGTGGCTGATTGTGCCTTCTCCTAGCAGACCCTAATGTACCCAGAAGCATGAACTTCACCATGAACTTATGGCCCAATTTCTGAGCTGCGTTCTCCCGGTCAGAGCCTCTTAACCCACATCCTTGAGTGATAAATATATGATTTGTTCACTTATAACATGTGGCTAGAAGACTGCAAACACAGGCTAGACGCTCAAATATTTGCTGAATGAATGAGTGAATGAACAAGCGAACAAAGGGATAGCCCTGTAACATTTAGCCGAATCACTCCAGGAATCCTGAATTTTCCATCTCACACTCTGAGAGCCAAGTGGGAGAGCCCTGCTTTGGACCAGGGCTTTACCGGTACTTTATATGGCAGTTTTGCTTGGCTTTGTTTAGTTAATTTTTGACTTAGTGATGAGCTCTTTAGAGCAGAATGTGTGCTGGCTCCTTCTTTGTGTCACTCCTGGGACACACACTCATTGAGTACTAAACCAAAGGGTTTGGAGAATGAAGAGGTAAACAAAGCTCACACTGACTTCTCCACTGTGGATGTTGGCTGGGGTGCAGGAAGGAGAGAAAGTAGACCTAGACTGAAGGTGTAGGGGTGAGCTAGAAGTGGGTGGGAAGTAATCTTACCAGTAGCTTATGTCTGTTGAGTGTTTACTGCGCTTACAAATACCTTAGTGAATGCTTTGCAAGAATTAGCTTACAAGACTCCTGCTAGTATTCTGCCTATTACCAGATGAAGAGACTAACTCAACCTCAGAATGGTTAGATAATTAGCAAGGCCTTAGAATCACAAAGGCATTTGCAATTCCAGAACTCTCTTTCTCTCTCTCTCTCTTTCTCCTCTCTTTCTCTCTCAGACACATACACTATATCTTATCATATCAAATATTTGGCTGAATTTTGTACTTAGAGGCAATATTTCTGTATCCTATATTATTTTATCAATAGTTATTCATGTATAAGTATTTTATTAAATGAACTGGACTTATTAAATGAATAGTCCATTTTATTAAATGAACTGAACTGGAATGTAACCAAAGTAGTCAATGAGTTCCTTCACAATCCATACAGAATCACTCTGAATTAATCTTCTCTATTCCTGAGATAAATTTTGAAGAAAGCTGGGGCTGGAGAGATGGCTCAGCAGTTAAGAGCACTGACTGCTCTTGCAGAGGACCTGGGTTCAATTCCCAGCACCCACATGGTGGCTACGAACCATCCTTAACCCCAGTTCCAGGGGGATCTGATATGCTCATCTGACCTCTGCAGCATTGCACGACACAGGTGCACTCACATACATGCAGGCAATACACTCATACACATAAAAATAATAATTTTTTTTAATTTGAGGAAAGTCTCACAGCTATCCAAAGCTACTTTAAATGACAAAAGCAGCCTCCATCAGTTATTAAACTATCTAGCCTACTGTAATCAAAACCTTGACCTCATCCAACTTATGGATGATCCTGAGCCCCAAGTTTGGTCTCCTTTAGGTTAGAAGCCTGAAGGAAGGCTGCAGGTATAGATGGATTCTCCCTACTTTTCTACCTGCTCTCCTCTTCCTGTGCCCTGTGATTTTCCAGAATAAGAAAGGAAACACAAATTTTCAGGGAAGGTACAGTTAACCTAGCCATGGACACTCTCTAGGCAACAAAAAAATAGTTGTTAGGTTCTGTACCGGTTTAGTTTGTCAAGTTCTGGCTTTTAAAGTTCCTGCTGAGCCTGCTAGCTACATCTCTCTGGGTAGCAGCTAAGGCTCTGCTCTCAGGGCCTCCATGGATTCCAGAAATCCAAGCAAGTCCCTCTTAAACACTGCTATGCTGCTTCCCTATGGAGTCCACATTGGCCTGAAGAACAGCACTCTTTCTATTAGAAGGAGGAAGGTCACTCCCAAGAGTCTTTTTCACTTTACTCCTCCTTGGGCATAAATGAAACACTAAACCTTGGATTTCCCAAGCTCTAGGCGGCTAGGGGACTCCTCACAGGTTCTCTGAGGAAACACAAGGACATTTTTCTCTCCTTGGCTTTGTAAGAAGAAAGATCTATTGTCTTGGTGATTCATATGTGTATTTTTGTGATGGCAACTGGAGTTAGGACATTGGTGGTGTTTCTTGGTAAGTTTATCTGATCAAGCCTTTATTGGATCTTTGCTTATTGTTACCCCAACATGTCCAGTTGTGGCCCAGCTGAATAGTGCTATGTGTTTAGTCCTGAAGCCATTCTGTGTTGATGTGCAAATGGGATATAAGAAGTGGTCTCAGTTTGGATAGGGATCATGGCAACTTCGGAGTCTGAGGCTTCAGGACAGACTTCACAGCATTTGGAAACAGCGAGGATGAGCACAGCAGTTAGTTGCAAGATAAGTGGGTGGTTGGACATATCAGTGTTGATTTTTGACTAGAGGACAGGAGTGATTCCAGTTTGGTGGTAACCAGGAAAACATGCAATTGTAACTCTTGACTGGGTCTGTCTTGGCTGATGCATGGCTGCACAATCCCAGTAACGCCTAGACAACCCCAGCAATGCCTGGGAATGTGGGAATGGTAGCACGAGCAGGCAAGGTTATGTAGAACTGACAAAGCTGTGCCAAGGCAAAGGTGGTCCAACCTGAGTTATTCCTGGGAGTATAGTATGGTGGAGAGGGAGTGCTGGGATTTGGAAACTTACCAGTCTTGAGAGTGTGTAGCAATGTGCAACCTGAGGTAGTCATTGGAGTCTTGCAAAAACAATAATTCTTTGTAAAAAAAAAAAAAAGACGCAACTTAGGGTAAAGACTGCCAGGGGTTTCCCTAGATTACCTTCTCCAAATTCCCCAAACAGAACAAACATTTCTGTATTCTTAAATTTCATTTGGATTTTGCATTGATTTTTTTTCAACATATATACATATATAAATTGAATTTTGGTGCACTTCATACAATATATCTTAATTATATTTAGACCTCACCCCATTTGCACCCCCCACATAACCTGCCCAAAGGATTTCATGCATTCTTTCATACATGTTAAAGCCTATCAAGTCAAGTTTGTGTCCTCAGATGTCCCTCTAGTGGATGTGAGTTCATCCACTAGAGCCTAGTCAGCCTGTCTAGCATCACTCTTAAAGACGACCAACTCTCCCTTACCCAATAATGATCAACTGCCAACAGTCCCTCAGCTAAGGTTAGAACTTTTTGCCCATTTCTCTGCTGGGTTTTGTCTGGTTTAAGTTTTCATGGGTCTTGTGCATGCTGTTACCTCTGCTGCAACTTCATATGAGCAAGTTCCCAGAAGCCTGGAAAACTGTTTCTTTGTGGTCATCTACCACTCCTTTAAAGGATTCTACTACTGCTACTACTACTACTACTACCACTACTACTGCTACTGCTGCTGCTGCTGCTGCTTCCACTACTACTATTACTACCACTACTACTGCTACTACTGCTGCTGCTGCTACTACTACTGCTACTACTACTACTACTGCTACTACCACCACTACTACTACTACTGCTACTACTACTACTACTGCTACTATCACTACTACTACTACTGCTACTACTACCAATACTACTACTACTACTGCTGCTGCTGCTGCTACTACTACTACCACTACTACTGGTACTACCACCACTACTACTAAGGAAAAAAAACTGAAAATTGATAGTGTAATGTGATGGCTAGTATTGTCAACTTCATAGACTCTAGAGATGATATATGGGCATGCCTGAGGGGTATTACCTTGGATAGGTTAACAGATATGGGAAGACTCCCCATTGTACATGGTACTCATTTCTAGGGCTGGGTCCTGCATTTATAAGAAGGAAAAAGGGGGCTGAGAGAAAGCATTGGTCTTTCTCTGTTTTTTGGCCATAGATGCAATGTGACCAGCTCTCAAACTCTTGGCACTGAGCTCCCCACCATGATGGACTGCAATCTGGACCTGAGCCAAAGTAAACCCTCTTTCCCTTAAGCTGCTTTAGTCAAGTATTTTATCACAGCAGCAGGAAAAGATTCTAAAACATACAGGTTATAGGCAGTCACCATGCTCCTATAATTAGGAAACTGGCTTAGAAAGCAGAGAGAAATAGAGGTTGTCAGGGTGCTCAGAACTAACTAGAAAGAAACTCAAATCGAGGGGAGGAAATGTTAGCAACCATTTTAGTAATCCTGGATTAAAACCCTGAAGGTGGGGATAGGAAATATGACAGAAACAGAGGTAGGGATATGGTAGGGGGGCTTTACTCAGAAAGAACACACTGGCCATAAATGACTGAAAATGGAAATGCAAGATAATGCAAAATTTTTACATGGGGTGCTTGAAGGAAAAGGATTCTGCTGATGGAATACAGTAGTAGAATGTCACACAGACACTATCAGAAAGAAGACTCCATTTAGAAGAAAAGATGGTGCACTGAATTTCATATGTCCCTTTTTATAAACGCTCAGTAAAGAACTCAAAGGTAGTCCCCTTCCATTGGCCAGCCTGAGTACCAAGGGACAGCAAAAAGGATGACCACCGAACAAAAGCCTTTACAAACAAACCCTGTTAGCACAGCAGAGTCACCTGATACTACAGCTTCAAGATGGCATTCTTGAATTTATCTTTTGAGAAGGAATACCCAGGGCTTGGGCTTTAAGGTGTTTCTTCATCTCTTTTCCTCTTCTCTTTCAAATGCTATTTTATCAACAGATAGTAACAGCCATGACAAGGAGATCAGATGTTTAATTTGCATAGCTGAAATCATGTTCGGTATGGTTTTATCTTTTCCCTCTTGCCCCCAGACAATAAACCTTAGAACTTTGTCTTTCTTTCAGAGACAATCACAAGCAACAATAGGTCTCTGGTACTGGATTCAACTTCCAGGGAACAATGTAAACCTTCAGCCATAAGACTTTAATTCTCTCTATTCCTTTCAGATCCCTGCCCGTGTCAGCAGGGTGCTATTACAACAAGGGACTTTATTACATCTTATCCAACTGTTGGCAAGTCCTGAATCTTAAAGAGCACTGTTTTGTAGTATAAAGATTAGAATGCACCACAGAATACTGAAAAGGCAAAGGGGAAAAAAACGATGTCATCAAGAAAAGTTTTTTAAAAACCGCTCTGCTTATGCTTCTTTGAAGAGCTGGTATTATGCACTTGGAATTTACTTTAATTATTAACAGTGAAAGAAAACACACCTTTTAAGCATAGGAACTTCAAAGGGTAAATAGTCACCAGGGCTCAGGGATCTTTTTCTTGAAGTGCTGTCCTAATAGCCGTAGCAGCCCTATTTGGAGGCTTAGTTATTGTTGTGTATTTTGTTTTCATTCAGTAATCAAAAAATGCTTTAGAAGTTTTTAAAAAATCAGTAAATCTATTACCTGAAATGGAGCAAACCAAGACACTAACTCTGACTTGATCAAAGGTCATGCTGTCAGTCTTCAGTGCTCTGCTCTTGAAAATCACCAATGACTGGGGATATGGTTTCTAAGGGAGAACAAAAGAACAGTCCTGTGTTTGGCTGCTTGTAATGCATGTCTGAGCTAGGACAGGGATAACAGTGCCAGGAGGAGAGGGATGAAATAGTGAGACCCAAAAGGAACAGATGCAGAGAGTTGGCAGAAGCTGCTCAAAAAACAGTTGCATATAGCATTTGACCTTGGATGTCCTTTAAATGACCTCTGGGTGCCCAAGCAGTCTCCATCATCAGCATGATTTCAACCCAAGCTGAAGTCCTCCTTCCCCAGGGGCATGACAATGACCCACTAGTTATTTTCCATTTTTACATCTTCACATCTATAGCACTCGATAGCTAGAGACAGACCTTCCAGTGTGAAACAGTGGCTCGGAGGTCACAGAAGCAGACTCAGTTGATATTGACCTCTCTGAAGAGGTCTTCATCCATTTCCAAGTTATGGAGTAATTATTTTCCCATATAGCTTATATTTGGTCCAGTTTCTTTGCACTCCTTTAACATCTGTCTTCACTTGGACTGTCCCTCACCTTGTTACCTACAGCTGCAATGTCCCTTCACCACAGTCTCATGACCTTGTCTCTATCAATTAGATTCTGCCCATGTCTTCCAGTGTCACCTACACAGGAGAATGCTAACAGGTATGCTCATATATTCCTGCTTGTTACCTAGAGACTTGTCACTAGGAAGTCACACAGCAGGTCTTACTGGGAGACATACACATTCTTGGACAAACACAGGACACACTCAAGATATATCAGTGATTTTCTTCTGAGTAATGAATTATTTTTAAAGGTAATAAAAGAATGAAGAAGAACATGATATATGAACCACAGGGATCATTTATTCACTAATTGATTCATTCAACAAATGTTTATTGAGTTGTAAACTCAAAATATTCACACGTCTGGCTTTGTTCTTCAATGAGCTAGAGTCTCCAGAGTTTTCTAATGAACTCGTTATCTGTTGAATTCGCCCTTCATCGGTTGTGGATTTGAGCTAAGCAAACCCTGTAACTCTCTCCTCTTTAACTTTTGCCTTAGTTTTTAGATAAATGTAGCAAAGACTCTTAGCCCAGCCCCCTCTCCAATGTCACACACATCAAACTTTTAGGGCTTCTACTTTTTAATGATGCCACTTAATGGCTACCATCATATTGTGACTGCTAGTTAATATTTACGGAGCAATCTCAGAGAAGCTTATAACGAACCTAGACACCCAGGATTCTCAAATATCAAGGATGTGTGGTCCCTTCTTGTCTAGAAGCTTAAAGAGGTAGATGCTACAAAGCCACAGAACTGACCAAACCTGGAAAAATGTGTTCTTCTATATAATCGGTTATTTTTGATTTGTGGGAAATATGCTCTCTTCCTCTCTAATAACAAGCAGGGAAATAGTTATTTTCTTTTTTGCCCACAGGGACCTCTGCATACAAATAATTCAAACAAAACTAAACTTTCAAACTTCATGCTTTCCTAAGGGAATCATCTTTTATTAGAAACACTCACTTCAAAGGTTTGAATAAATGTGAGGGTTTTTTTTTTTAAACACTGGAAGTAATTTACATTTTTGTATGTACATTCTCTAAATGATTCTGATCAGATTCAGGGAAGCTATCCTGCCAGAGATGTTATGAAAGTGTGAAACTTCATAGCACAGTGATATCACCCAATTAGTGACAGAAATTGGCTCGGTGTTCAAAACTCCCAAATAATCTTCAGATCACACAAATTTCTGACCCAAGCTAACTGAAAATAGGAGTTTATGTTTATCTGGAACCTATTATCTATCAATATCAAAGTCTTTTAAAGACATATTCATCAGAAAAATGTCATATACAACAATAATAACCTGACATTTTCTTTACCACCTTATCTAAGTTTGAAAAACACTTCTTCACCCAATGTAGTCTATTTGTCTTCTATAAATGATTTTATAAGTTTGATCTTGTTATTCTTCTCATTTTGAGATCAGAAAAGTAAAGATGAGGCTAAACAAAATTGTACAGATAAAATATGGAAAAACAGGATCTTGAAGCCAGATTTTATTTTAATATATTGGAATTTATCCTAAGCTGTTTTGGCCTGAATCTTTTCATATATGAAGTCATGTAGGGAGGGTAATGGTGGTGGTAAAGGAGAGCCCAAATTATGCAGAGTGATGGTATATGCATTACAGATATTCCAGAGTAATAGTGTGCTTTATATGTTCCTGGAATGTTAATATGAACTACATCTATAAAAGCTTTAAATCAAACTGCTAACTAGTCCTGTCTGAGTAGCCATTTAAAACCATGTAGTGTGAATAAACTAGCAGAGACCTGAGCTTTCTTAATATCCAGAGCTAATCATCATGAGTATGGTCATTAGTTATGACTTAGCATCCTTTCTGATTAATGAACATTTGTAATTAGATAGTAAATAATAGTTTCTATAAGTCTGACACTAAGCTAGAGGATTTCTGATGATTTTGTTCATGAAATCTTTATACCATTCTCTGATAAGCACCAACTGATTATTCTTTTTTTATACATTGTAAAGAAATTACAAAATTTGTGATGATGATATGCAGTAACACAGGCTGTAGCTATAGGGACACAAACTCAGAAAGCAAAGCCAGCTATATTTAGATGCAGGGGAGTGGCTGTAGGTATTTCATACTTGGAGCAATTATAATCTATTGTATAGCCATTGTAAGAGAGTTTTCTTTTTTAATCTGCTTATCTTCCATTTAGGATTTATTTGCTTTTGACAAGACCTCTCTCACACAGTCTTGTATAATTTACAACAGAATGCCAATGACACAGGCTAGCTCTTGGTCCTAGAAATCTTTAGGAAATCATCAATTCCCCACAGGGGCTAGAATCATTGATTCCCTCCTGGGAACTGCCTTCAGAAAGAATGGTCTCAGGGGAATTTGGAAGCATTAGTTCTGTCAGTAAGCCCAGAGGAGAAAAGTGCAGACAAATTCTCTTCTCGATTCAATTCAATACTATGAGTATTTATTGAGCCTAATGCAGTCTTCAGGGTATACAAGTAGAATACAGTCCCTGTCATCAAGGAGCTTGCCATCTTAGAGTGGAGGAAAGGAGGGTGATCCCTGAAAGGTCCTCTATCTGAGGTTCTCTACCTGAAGGTACACTACCTGGTATGTACCTGAAGGAATGCTACTTGATGTTTATTGCATGAGGGCACCTTCTGGAAAGTACTCTGCCTGAAGTTCTCTGCATGAGATATTCTACCTGGATATACTCTATGTAAAGTACTCTACCCAAGGCATGCTACCTAGTCTAGTTTGAATCTGTTGCTGTGATAAATAGAATGACCAAAAGCAACTTAGCAAGGAAAGGGGCTATTTGACTTCTATTTCTAGGTCATAGTCCCATCCTTGAGAGAAGTTAGGGCAGGAACTCAGACAGGAACTCAAGCAGGAACCAAAACAGAAACAAGGGAGAAATGCTGTTTTCTGGCTTATGCTCAGCTAGCTTTCTTATACAGCCTGGGATCATCTGCCTACAAATAGTACTGTCCACAGTGGCCTGGGCCTGCTACATCAATTAGCAATCAAGACTATGCCCCACAGAAAAGCCCATAGGCCAACATGATGGAGGCAATTCTTCAACTGAGGATCTCTCTTCCCTATTGATTCAAGGTAGTTTCAAGTTGACAACAAAAACCAACAAGGATGTTACCTAAAGGTACTTTATGTGCGTGTACTATGTTTGAAGTACTCTACCTAAGGTACTCTCTCTGAGGTATTCTACCTAAAGGTACTTCACCTAGAAATACTCTATTTAAGCTACCCTACCAGAAATTACTCCCTGTTTCCACTAGGTGAGCAGATAATGCCAACCTCCAAACTGCTGCTGAGATAAATGATACAGTCTCTAATATAATGAGAACACAAGTTAATGGTGGTCATTGACATTTAGCAATTAAATGCTGCTACTTTATTGACTCACTGAATTACTGATTAAACAAAAATTCTACCATATTTACAAAGACCCAAATGGTCTCATATGTTTAACTTAACTTTTAGTGGTAAGCTAACAAATGTATTTAAAATGACCAAGTAGACGTGTGTACCAAGGATGAACAAGGCATATTCTCGAGTGTTTGAGATATATCTCAGTATGGTCCAGTGATGTTTCCGAATGGTCTTCTGCCTAGTCTTTTCTTGGCCCTGTTCATAATAATTTGTTAACTCGCAGAGAGTGCCAATTTCGGGCCTCCCTCTGGCAGAGGGCCTGAGAATGCAGGGGACTGCCTGAGAGCCCCCAGATCCTAGCCCCACATGGTAGTGAGCTTCCCCTAATTGTGCCAAGTCCATCCGCCTACCTGGGATTTTGGGAGGCCCCTCCCAAGGTCCCAGGGCAGATCTGACTTTGGTAGGCTAAGGCTGAGATCCTAGCAGAGAGCCTGAGAGGGTGGGTTCAGACCTCCATCAGTGTAGCAACTCTGATCTCAGCAGACTGCCAAAGAGTGCTGAGTTCAGGCCTCCATCTGGCCTAACTCTAGCAGAGGGCCTGAGAACACAGCGACTGCCTGAGAGTCCCCAATCCTGCCTCCATGCGGTGGTAAGCTTCTTCTAACTGTGCCATACCCATCATCCTACCTGGGATTTTGTGAGGCCTCTCCCAAGGCTCCAGGGCAGATCTGGCTTTGGTAGGCTAAGGCTGGGATCCTAGCAGACAGCCTGAGAGGGTAGATTTTAACCTCCATGGGTATAGTAGCTCTGATCTCAGCAGACCACAAGGGAGTGCCAAGTTCTGGTCTCCCTCTGGTCTCCCTCTGGTCTCCCTCTGGCATAGGGGTTGAGAATACAGGAGACTGCCTGAGAGCTCCTGGATCCTGCCTCTACATGGTGAACAAAGCCTGAGTGTACCTGACAGGAACTTGAATTGGGCTTCTGTGGATATTCCTGAATAGCTGACCTGAAGCCATCAGTTCTCTCCACATTAAACCTGAGAGAACCTGAACCCTGTACTAACAAGCTTTACATAACCAATAAAGGATCTAGACACCCCGATAATACAAACAGAAGCATACTTCAACTTAATTCTCATATCAGAATCATAAACAACAAAATCACAACAAAAGAATAATAAAATGGAAAGCCAAAACACTATGTCCCCACCAAACTCCACCAATCCTGTAGAAGAGTTCTACAAGGAGAACCCCCTAGAGATAACCCAGGACACTGAAACAATTATAAACATGATCAAGGAATTCAACAAATTTTAAAGAACAATCATAAACATGATCAAGGAATTCAACAAATTTAAAGAATGCACAAACAAATCAAAAAGCTAAAAGAATATAGGGATAAACTTCTGAATGAATTCACAAAAGAATTAGAAACATTGAAGAAAACTCAGATAGAAATGAAGAAAGAAGTGTGAAACTCAATAAGCCAATTTGAAACAACAGGGTAAAGCCTCACCTCTAGAATGAATGAAATGGAAAACAGAATTATCAACACTAGAGGATAAAGCTGAAGAATTGGACCACTCAAGCAAAGATTATGGAAAATTTTTAAAAACACAGGAATGGAATATGCAAGAGATGTGGGACACCATGAAAAGACCAAATCTACAAATCACAGGAATAGAGGAAAGAGAAGAATTTCAGGTTAATGGTGCTGACCAGATCTTATGCAGAATTGTAGAAGAGAATTTCCTGAAATTAAGGAAAGACATCCCCATGCAAATACAGTAAGCACATAGAACACCAAATAGACAGGATCAGAAAAGAAATTCTACAACATATCTTAATAAAAACACTAAATGTACAGAACAAAGAGAGAATATTGAAAGCAACAAAAGAAAAACAAGTCACATACATAGGAAAGCTCAGCAGAACTACAGCTGACTTATCAATGCAAACTATGAAAGCCAGAAGAACCTGGACCAAGGTATTTCCAGTTCTACATGACAATAGATGCCAGCCCAGAATACTATACCCAGAAAAAATGTCTATTCTAGTTGAAGGGGAAAGAAAAATCTTCCATTATATGAATAGCCTTAAAGAATACAAGTCCCCAAAACCAGCCTTCCAAAACTTCAAAGAAAGCAATACAGAGAGCAGAGAGAAACAACTATACATCAGGGGCAACAAAAGAAAATAAATAAAGGTGTAATCTAGGAAACACAAAATTAGACAGAGAAACCCTGTCTCAAAAAGACAAAAAAAAAATAGAGAACACAAACAGCAATCAAAATGATGGCAACAAATACACATCTTTCAATAATAACCTTAAATATCAATGGACTGAACTACCCAGTCAAAAGACACAGGCTAAGTGAATGGGTTAAGAAACAAAATCCATCTCTTTGCTGTCTGCAAGAAACCCATGTCACCTTCAAGGATAGGTACTACATTATGGTAAAAGGATAGAAAAGAATATTCCAAGAAAATGGCACTAAGAAACAAGCAGGGATTGCAATTCTAATATCTGACAAAATAGATTTCAAAGTAAAACTAATCAGAAGAGATAAGGAGGGTCACTTCATTTGATCAAAGGAACAGTTAAACAAGAAGATATTATAATCCTTAACATATATACACCAAACTATGGTGCACCCAAATTCATAAAAACAACACTAAAGGACTTTAAAACACAGATTACCCCCAATTCAGTAATAGTAGGGGATTTCAACACCCCACTGTCTCCATTAGACAGGTCAACTGGACAAAAAATAACAGAGAGACATCTTAACAAAATGATATCATACATCAAATGGACCTAGCAGACATCTTTCAAATATTCCACCCAAGCACCAAAGAATACACTTTCTACTCAGCACCCCATGGAACTCTTTCAAAAATTGACAACAAACTGGGCCACAAAACTAACCTCAACAAATACAAAAAAATGAAATAATCCCATGCATTCTATCAGACCACAATGTAACAAAGCTCAAAACCAACACTGGACAAAGCCCTAGTCACTACATGAACTCATGGCGATTGAACAACCAACTCCTGAAAAATCAGTGGGTCAAAGGAGAAATTAAGAAAGAAATAAAGGAATTCCTGGAATTCAAAGAAAAGGACAATACAACACAACACAACCACTGGGACACATTAAAATCAGTCCTAAGAGGGAAGTTTATAGCTCTAAGTGCATACAGAAAAAAATTAGAAAGACCCCAAATAAATGATGTAACACTGCAACTCAAGACCCTGGAAAGGCAAGAACAAATGAAACCCAAACCTAGCATAAGAGAAGAAATAACAGAAATCAGAGGAGAAATTAATAAAATTGAAACAAAGAGAACAATAGAAAGAATCAAGGCATCTAAGAGCTGGTTCTTTGAAAAGGTAAACAAGACACACAGACCCTTAGCCCAATAAACCAAAAGAAAGAAAGAGCAAATCCAAATCAACAAAATCAGAGATGAGAAGGGAAATATCAAAACAGACACCCAAAAGGTCAAGACAATTATAAGGGAATATTTTTAAAATATATACGCTACTAAATCTGAAAATCTAAAAGAAATGGATGGATATCTGAAATCACGGGAACTACCAAAGTTAAACCAAGAAGAGATCAACAGTTTAAACAGACCCATAACATATAAGGAAATGGAAACAGTAATACAAACCCTCCCAACTAAAAAAAGCCCAGGCCCAGATGGATTTACAACAGAATTCTACCAGACATTTAAAGAAGACCTCCAACCCATACTACTTAAATTATTCAAAATGACAGAAACAAAGAGAGAACTCCCAAATTCATTCTATGAATCCACCATCACTCTAATACCCAAACCAGGTAAAGACACAACCAAAAAAGAAAACTATAGACCCATAACCTAATGAACATAGATGCAAAAATTCTCAACAAAATACTTACAAACCGCATACAGACACACATCAAAAAGATCATCCACTATGATCAAGTAGGCTTTATTCCAGAGATGCAGGGATGTATCAATATACACAAGTCAATAAACATCATAAATCATATAAATGGACTCAAAGACAAAAAACACATTGTGACCTCAATAGATACAGAAAAGGCTTTTGACAAAATTCAGCATGCATTTATGCTCAAAGTCCTAGAGGGCAACTGGATTGGAGGGAACACACCTGAACTAATTAAAGCCATATACAGCAAACCCACAGACAACATCATTCTAAATGGAGAAAAAATGGAAGCATTACCATTAAAACCAGGAACCAGACAAGGATGTCCACTATCTCCACTCCTTTTCAACATAGTGTTTGAAACTCTTGCTAGAGCAGTAAGACAGGAGAAGGAAATTAAAGGAGTACTAACTGGAAAAGAAGAGATCAAACTACCACTTTCTGCAAATGATATACTATACCTAAGAGATCCCAAAAGTTCCACCAGAAAACTCATAAAACTGATCAACACTTTCAGTATAGTGGCAGGTTATAAAATCAATCTACAAAAATCAGTAACCTTTCTATATACCAATAACAAGCAATTGGAGAAAGAATACAGGGAAGTGCTCCCATTAACAACTGCTGCAAAAAAATAAAATATATTGGAATAAATCTGACCAAAAACACCAAAGATCTCTACAATGAAATTTTTAAATCATTAAAGAAAGAGATTGAGGAAGACACCAGGAGATGGAAGGACCTGCCATGTTAATAGATTGAAAGAATTAATATTGTAAAAATAACCATCCTACCAAAAGCAATATATAGATTCAGTGTAATTCCAATCAAAATCCCCATGACATACTTCACAGAATTTAAAAAAAAATCCTTAAATTCATATGGACACAGAAAAGAGCCCGGATAGCCAAAGCAACCCTGAGCACAAAGACCAACATTGGGAGGATTACTATACCACATATCAAAGTATACTACAGAGCTAGAGCTATAGTCATAAAAAAAGCATGGTACTGGCACAAAGATAGACACATAAATCAATGGAATATCATTGAAGATCCAAACCTAAGTACACTCAGTTTGAGCCACCTGATAGTTGACAAAGGTGCCAAGAACACACAATGGAGGAAAGACAGCATCTTCAACAAATGGTGCTGGCAAAACTGGATCTCCACCTGTAGAAGAATGAAACTAGATCCTTATCTTTCATGTTGCACAAAAGTTAACTCCAAATGGACCAAAGACCTCAATGTGAAACTGGAAACCCTGAAATTATTAGAAGAAAATATTGGCAGTAACTTACAAGATATAGGTGTAGGAAAGGTTTCTCTAAATCAGACAGAAGTTGCTCAGGAATTAAGGTCAGCAATCAATAAGTGGGACATCATTAAACTAAAAAGCTCTGTACAGCAAAAGATACTATCAAAAAAGTGAAGAGAAAACCCACAGAATGGGAAAAAAATCTTCACCAGTGACACATCTGACAAGGGTTTAACATCCAGAATATATAAAGACCTCAAAAAACAAAGAATTGAGAAACCAAATGACCCAATTAAAAGATGGGCTAAGGATCTATACAGAGAGTTCTCAAATGAAGAAATAAAGATGGCTAAGAAACATCTCAAAAAGTGTTCACCATCATTAATAATTAGGGAAATGCAAAGTAAAACCACCCTAAGATATCACCTTACCCCAATCAGACTGGCTAGGATCAAGAGAACAAATGAAACCAAATGCTGGTGAGGATGTGGAGAAAGGGGAATGCTCATTCACTGCTGGTGGGATTGCAATCTCATGCAGCCTCTAAGGAAAACACTGTGGAAAACTCTTAAAAAACTAACAATGAACCTACCATATTACCTGGTTATACCACTCCTTGGCATATACCCAAAGGACTCATCCTATTGTAGAGAAACTTGTATAACTATGTTTGTTGCTGCTCTTTTCACAATGGCTAAGAGATGGAAGCAACCTAGGTGCCCCTGAACTAATGAGTGGTTAGCAAAAATGTGGTATATTTACACAATGGAGTTCTATTCAGCAGTAAAGAAAGATGAAATAATGAAATTTGCAGGTAAATGGATGGATCTAGAAACTGTTATACTAAGTGAAGTAACACATACTCAGAAAAACAAATGACATATGTTTTCCCTCATATGTGGATCCTAGCACCAAATCCTTTTAAATTCCAGGTCCTTTTAATAAGATGATGCTATATAGCAGACCCTTCTGCATGAAATAACTACCATAATCATGACTTCGGCTGAGCCCGATCGATAGACATAGACACAACTGAGCCAAATTGAGCTTGTTGACAGTTATGCTCATTCATTAAAGGAGGGCCAAGCAGGGTCACTGGACCCTCACTGGATTATCCAGCCACTGTTCCCAGCCAACTGTAGGTAATTTGTCCCTAATCACACATAGCCTCCTGGATTTGGGGAAGGCTAAATTATACAATCTGGGGAAGGCTAGTAAGAGAAGGCATGACCCATGCTGGGTAAAGGCTTTCCAGTGTGCATACCCTCAGGTCATACATACAACTCAGCAACCCCACAATTATCTCTGTAAGTTCAGTAAATTCATTGGTTCCCCAGTAAAACTTTAATCAAACATTGGCTTGACACTAGAACCTTAAAAGGGAACAAGCATTGCTTAGCATCCCCAGAAAAAGAAGTCAAACAAAAGATGGACATTTTATTTGTTAATGCTATTATGTCTCATAATTATTTTTAAAAAATAGAAAATGAGAATGTAAAAGATGTTAAAAGGATATAGGAATAGAGATGTTTTCCAAAATAGACAGAAAAAATGAGAAAGCCTAAGCAAGATGAAGGCCTGTGTATGTTTGTTATGATATATAAAGGAGGAGACAAAAATACAATATACACATAATCTTAAAATTTCTATGGTCATAGTTTAGTCAACTAGTTTAAGGAACAAATGTATATCTAATCAAGGTTTATCTGAGAATATTTGTTTTTTCACCCAAGTCTTATTTACATAGCACATGATAATTAAAAGTACCAGACTGGTGGAACTAACCTTATTGGATGTTTAACCGCTATAGTTTAAGGCCTATACTAATGTGGTCAGAGGGACTTAAAGGACAGTTTTTGCCCCTTGTCCTCCAAGGTCAAATAAGTTCCAGGGGACTATGGAACATCTCTCAAACTGTTCTGTAACTGTGGTGAGTCACCTGTCCTCTTATTCAGGGAGGACATGGAGACCCCATGAGATAGACTAGAACCAGTGTCCAGTCTACAAAGAGGAGAGTCAACTCAGAGAAAACATCTCATTCATGCTTCCAAGTGAAGCCAGACGTGGTCGAGCAGGACCTTTGACTTATCTTCACATAGATGGAGCTGGTATAAGAAAGGAGCCAGGAGCTCCTCCCAAGCCCATGTGACCCCTGAGGAACAGATCCTCAAATGACCTTAAGTGTAAAAATAAATTGATTTATTTGGATCAACTGTATGGTCTTAAACACCCTAAAGGAAAGTATAACCAAAAAGTAAAGTCATCAGTATATTTCTTTAAGAGTTCAAGGGATTATACTTCCCGGACATTAGGCTTAAGTCTATATAAATGTTGTTTAGACAATTATTTTTCATTGATGATTTTCTTCCTAACTAGAAAGTGCTGCTCAGATGTAAGACCTCAGATCTTGGTCTTCAATGCTGTAGTGCCCACCTATAACTAAGGGAGACAGCCAGCTATTGTTCTAAAATGATATATAAGTTTGTTTTCTCCCCCATCTAGACGCCTTTGAGAGGGAACTGACACTGATTCTAACCACTCCACCAGCTATCAAAATACCTGAAAGTCCTGAATCCATCACTCTAGAGTCCAGCCTTAGAAGACAAAGAAGAAAAAAAATTTGTTAATGTATACTTGTCTAGCATTGCAAATCACAATAACCAGACCTCAGGAGTCCTTTGATAATAGTAACACATCAGTAAGAATCTCTCTCTCTCTCCCTCTCTCTCCACACACATACACACACACACACACACACACACACACACACACATACACACACACCGCACACACGCCTTCCTTGGAAAGTACAGTAATCTGGATTTGTTTTTCCCTTTGAAGTCATTTTAAGTGGTTAAGTGAATTTGGGTTGCACCTACAATAAATAAAATTCCCAAATTAATAAAATTAATGAAGCGTGAGGTTAAAGGGGGCCTGCCATCATGGGACAGTGACTGGGAAAAGAAAATTAAGTACTTAATAATGATGAATTTGAAGATAACTAAAATTTAGAACTTTAAAAAAAATATTTTATTGCCCTCACCGCTCTTTGCTTCCCTGTGCTGCATAGCCTCCGGCATCCTGGTGCCAGCACCTTTCCTGGGTAAGTCCAGTGGTGCCCACCACACCTTGATCCCCCAGCCTCATTCACCTTCCCAGCACCCTGTCCCATCTCTCCTCCTATCCTGGGTACTGGCCCATTTCTTGTCTTGGCACCCCAGACACCTGGGCTAACCTCTTGGCCCAGAATCCCCATGGCTTCCTGATCCTTTGCATCCAGACCAACCCAGTTCCTCCCAGTAGTCTCCAGGAGCCCTCAGGGCCTCTTTCCCTGCCACATCCCTTTGCATCCCTGGGTGGCACAGCCACTAGCTTCCTGAGACCAGCATCTTCCCTGGACCCAGGCCAGCCCAGCCCACAAATTCCTGAGGGCAGGATCTTTCCTGGAGGGATCCAGACCTTAGGAGAAAGCCTGAGAGAATCTGATCCTCATCTGACTTGGCCCTCTGTGGGAACTCATGAAGATGAAAGCAATTTGGCAGTTCAATATAAAAATAAAAGAGAGAACCTGAATCCTAGAACAACCAGATTTTCATGCCCAACAAGTAAACCACAAAGGCATATAAAGTTTACAAAAGAAGCAGATCTAAACTCAACAAAGGAAGGCTTGAGTCTCACACAAGAATCAGAAACAAAAAAAATTCACACGTCAAAGTCACCGAGAAAAAAAAAAAAAACATGAAAAACCAAAATAATATGTCCCCACCAAGTACCAATAGTTCTCTAGAGGAGTACAATGAGAACCCCCTAGAGATAACAAAGGACATGGAACTCCAAAGAACAATTATAAACATATTAAAAGAATTCAATGGATTTAAAGAACACATTAAAAAGAGAAATCAAAAAACTAAAGGAAGATAGGGAGAAACTTCTAAATGAATTCAGAAAAGAGTTAGAAATATTAAAGAATACTCGGCTGAAATGAAAAAGGAAGTGAAACACTCAGTAAGCCAATTAGAAATGACAGGAGAAAGCCTCACCAATAGGATGAATGAAATGGAAAACAGAATATCAAGACTGGAAAATAAAGTAGGTGAATTAGACAACTCAAGCAAAGTTTATGAAAAAATTTAAGAAAATTAGACAGGACCAATAGACAGGACCAGAAAAGAAACTCTCCATGGCACATCATAGTAAAACCACTAAACATACAGAACAAAGAGACAATACTGAAAGATGCAAAAGAAAAACAACAAGTGAAATGTAAAGGAAAACCCATTAGGATAACAGCTGACTTTTCAGTGCAAACTATGAAAGCCAGAAGAGCCTGGACCAAAGTACTCACAGATCTAAATAACCACACATGCCAACCCAGATTACTTTACCCAGCCAAAATGTCTATTATAGTCAAAAGAGAAAGAAAAATCTTCCATGACATTAATAGGCTGAAAGAATTCACATCCACAAAACCAGCCCTTCAGAGAGTTTTTGAAGCAATACAAGGAGTTGAAGAAAGAAATGACTATACCTAAGGGGTTAAAGAAAGAAATTCAGTGAAGGTATAACTGTGGAAATACACAGCTATATCAAGAATGTGAACAGAAATAAAAATGACAGGATTCAATACACATCTTTCATTAATAACTTTAAATATCAATGGAATTAACTCCCCAGTCAAAAGACAGACTAGTTGAATGGATTGAGAAACAAAACCAGTCTTTTGTTGTCTGCAAGAAACTCATCTCACTTTCAAGGAGAGGCACTACCTTAAAGTGAAAAGATGAAAAAAAAATATACCAAGTAAATGGTACTAAGAAAAAAATCAGGTGTTGCAATTCTAATATCCAATAAAAGAGACTTTAAAATAAAACTAATCAGAAGAGATAAAAAGGGCCACTTCATTCTGATCAAAGGAACAATAAACCAAGAAGATATTACAATCATGACTATATATTCACCAAACTCTGGTGCACCCAACTTCATGAAAACAGTACTACGGGACTTTAAGATCCAGGTTAATGCTGACTCATTAATAGTAGGGGACTTCAATACCCCATTGTCTCCATTAGATAGGTCAAAAGTACAGAGAATTAGCAGAGAGACATCTGAATTAAACAATACCATTTATCAAATGGACCTAACAGATATCTACCAAATATTCCACCCAAGCACCAAAGAATATACTTTCTATTCAGCACCCCATGGAACATTCTCCAAAATTGACCATACACTGGGGCACAAAACAAATCTCAACAAATACTAAAATGATGAAATAATTCCATTCATTTTATCAGACCACAATGTAATAAAAGCTTAAAGTCAACACCAGAAGAAACCCTAGTAACTACATGAACACATGGAGATTAAACAACACAGACGTGAATGATGACTGAGTCAAAGGAGAAATTAAAAAAGAAATAAAAGTATTCCTGGAACTAAATGAAAAAGACAACACAACACAAAAAAAAACCCTGGGACACATTGAAAGCTGTCCTTAGAAGGAAGTTTATAGCTCTAAGTGCCTACATTAAAAAATCTGAAAGAACAAAAAAAATGACTTTGCAACTCAACACACTTGAAAAACAACAGCAAACGAAATCCAAACCCAGCAGACAAGAAGAAATAACAAAATTCAGGGCAGAAATTAATGAAATTGAAACAAAGAAAACAATACAATCAACAAATCCAAAAGCTGGTTCTTTGAAAAGATAAACAAGATTGACAGACCCCTAGCCCAGTTAACCAAAAGAAAGAAAGAGCACCTCCAAATCAACAAAATAAGATGAAAGGGGAAACATCACAACAAACACCACAAAGATACAGAACATTATAAGGGAATACTTTAAAAACCTATATGCTTCTAAATTTGAAACCCTAAAAGAAATGGATGGGTATCTAAAAGCATGGGAACCATCAAAACTAAACCAAGAAAAGATTAACATCTTAAACAGACCCCTAACACATAAGGAAATTGAAACAGCAATACAAAACCCCTGAATTAAAAGAGCCCAGGACCAGATGGATTTACAGCAGAATTCTACCAGACTTCTACCAGACATTTAAAGAAGATCTACATCCAATACAACTTAATTTATTCAAAAAGATAGAAATGGAGGGAGAACTTCCAAATTCCTTCTATGAAGCCAGCATCACTCTAATACCAAAGCCAGGTAAAGATACAGCCAAAAAAGAAAACTATAGACCCATATCCTTAATGAACATAGATGCAAAAATTCTCAAAAAAATACTTGCAAACCGCATACAGACACACATCAAAAAGATCATCCACATGATCAAGTAGGCTTTATTCCAGAGATGCAGGGATGCTTCAATATATGTAAGTCAATAAATGTCATAAATCATATAAATGGACTCAAAGACAAGAATCACATGATGCAAAGAAAGCCTTTGACAAAATTCAACATGTATTTATGTTCAAAGTCCTAGAGGGATTGGACTGGAGGGAACATACCTCAACATAATTAAAGCCATATATAACAAACCCACAGCTAACAACATTCTAAATGGAGAAAACTGGAAGCATTCCCATTGAAACTAGGAACTAGACAAGCTGCCTACTATTCCACTCCTCTTTAACTTAGTGCTTAAAACTCTTGCAAGAGCAGTAAGACAAGAAAAGGAAATAAAAGGAGAAATAATTGGAAAAGAAAAGATCAAATTATCCCTTTTTGCAGATGATATGATATTATATCTAAGAGATGCCAAAAATTCCACCAGAAAAGTCCTAGAAATTATTAACATGTTCAGTAAAGTGGCAGGTTACAAAATTAATCTACAAAAGTCTGTGGCCTTTCTATATATCGATAACAAGCAATTGGAGAAAGAGTACATGGAAACACTTCCCTTCACAATAGCTGCGATCAATAGATTAGATAGATAGATAGATAGATATTAGATAGATAGATAGATAGATAGATAGATAGATAAATAGATAGATAATAGATAGATGATAGATAGATAGATGATAAATAGATAGATAGATGATAGATAGATAGATAGATAGATAGATA
>NW_008329288.1:476554-477634 GCF_000622305.1 Nannospalax galili
TTTTCACAAAATTAGAAAAAAAAAATCCTTAAATTCCTATGGAAGCACAAAATGCCCTAGATAGACAAAGCAACCCGGAGCACAAAGAGCAAGGCCGGGGGGGGGGTCACTATACCAGATTTTAAGCTGTATTACAGAGCTATAGTAATAAAAACAACATGGTATTGGCACAAAAATAGACACATAGATCCATGGAACAAAATTGAAGACCCAAATATGAATACATGCAATTTCAGCCACCTGATATTTGCCAAGAACATTCACTGGAGGAAGGACAGCATGTTCATCAAATGGTGCTGGCAAAACTGGATCTCTACCTGTAGATGAATAAAACTAAACCCCTATCTTTTACCTTACACAAAATTCAACTCCAAATGGATCAAAGACCTCAATGTGAGGCCTGAAACTCTAAAACTGTTAGAAGAAAACATTGGCAATAACCTACAAGATATAGGTGTAGGAAAGGATTTTCTACACTGGACATATAACTACTCAGGAAACAAGGTCAAGAATCAACAAATGGGACCTCATTAAACTAAAAAGCTTCAGTACATCAAAAGAAGCAACCAAGGAAGTGAAGAGAAAACCCACAGAATGGGAGAAAACCTTCACCAGCGACATATCTGGCAAAGGTTTAACATCCAGACTATATAACGAACTCAAAAAACAAAGAATCAAGAAAGGAAGTGACCCAATTAAAAGATGGGCTAAGGAGCCAAACAGAGTTTTCAAAGGAAGAAATAAAGATGGCTAAGAAGCATCTTAAAAGGTGTTCAATAACACTAGTAATTAGGGAAATGAAAATTAAAAACACTTTAAGATTTCATCTTACCCCAGTCAGACTGGCTAAAATCAAGAGAACAAATGATGCCAAATGTTGGAGAGGATGTGGGGAAAGGGGAACACTCATCCACTGCTGGTGGGGCTGCAAACTTGTTCAACCTCTATGGAAAGCAGTGTGGAGAACTCTTTAAAAATTACAAATGAGCCGGTGTGGTAACACACACCTTTAATCTCAGCACTTGGGAGGCAGAGGCAGGTGGATCTCTGTGAGTTCAAGGCCAGCCTGGTCTACATAGT
>NW_008329288.1:480738-481406 GCF_000622305.1 Nannospalax galili
GGAGATCTTCTTTAAAGGGTAAAAACTCATTCTACTTTATGTCTTATAGGGTATATACTGAGTTCAATACTGTATAACTGTATTAATTTAACTGTGAACCTCAAAATTTACAGCTAATTTTGAAAGAGAAGCATCTTTGCTCTGGAAATTGTTATTGAATATGTTAATGCTGTAATGAAATGTTTCTAATCATGTGGTTATTAAATAATTTAAAAAAAAAGATGGGCTAAGGAGATGAACAGAGACTTATCAAAAGAAGAAGTAAGGATGGCTAAGAAGCATCTTAAAAGATGTTCAACATCACTAGTAATTAGGGAAATGCAAATTAAAACCACTTTAAGATTGCATCTTATGACAGACTGGCCAGGATCAAGAGAACAAATAATATCAAATGTTGGAGAGGATGTGGGGAAAGGGGAACACTCATCCACTGCTGGTGGGATTGCAACCTCGTGCAACCTCTATGGAAAACGGTGTGGAGAACTCTTAAAAAACTAAAAATGAAACTACTATTTGACCCAGTTATACCACTCCTTGGCATATACCCAAAGAACTCATCCTATTGCAGAGACACTTGTACATCCATGTTTGTTGCTGCTCTTTTCACAGTAGCTACAAGATGGAAGCAACCTAAGTGTCCCTCAACTGATGAGTAGATAATGAAAATG
>NW_008329288.1:481544-528460 GCF_000622305.1 Nannospalax galili
CCTCATATGTGGATCCCAGCACTGAATCTTGGTAAGTGAGTATGTATCCAGACATAATACAGGAACCAGGATATTGAAAAGGAACCAGGAAGGTAAAGGAAAAGAAAGAATCTGAAAGAGAAGAACAGTAGGAAAGAGGCATTAATAAGGGAAATATGGATAAAAGTGAGGTTATTTTAAGGGGATGGAAGAGGGAATGTTATACAAGGAACCTAGGTGATAAAGGGAAAGGAGCTCAAGATAGGTGGGGCCATAGGAGAAGGGTATTAGTTAGGGAAAAGTGGGAAAAATGAGGGCACCTAGTTTTAAAAAACCAGAGGGAACCATATTAGTCCAACAACCTACTGACAAATTATACATACAAGTAGATCAAGAAGTATAATATCTCTCTAGGCAAGGTTTATCTGAGAACGTTTGGTCTTTGCCCAAGCTTTATCTACATGGCACATGGTAATCAAAAGTACCAGACTGGTGGAACTAACCTTCTTGGATGTTTAACAGCCATACGTTGAGACCTATACTAATTTGGTCAGAGAGACATAAAGGATGGATTTTGGTCCTTGCCCTCCTAGGTCAACTAAGTTCCAGGGGACTATGAGCATCTCTCAAAATGTCCTGTAACTGTGGTGAGTCACCTGTCCTCTTGATCAAGGAGGCCATGGAGACCCCACTAGATGGACTTGAACCAGCGTCCAGTCTACAAAGAGGAGGGTCAACATAGAGGAAACATTTCCTCTATGCTTCCAAGCAAAGCCAGCCATGGTTGAGCAGGACCTTTGACTTATCTTCGCATAGACAGAACTTGTACAGGAGAGGAACCAGAGCCTCTACCCAAGCCCATGTAACCCCTCAGGACCAGATATTCAAATGACCTTAAGAGTAAAAATAAATTGGTTTATCTGGGCCAATTGTAGGGTCTTAAACACCAAAAAGGAAAGTATAACCAAAGATTAAAGGGGTCAATATAATTTTTTAAGAGTCCATATGTTTATTTAAAGGCTACATAACAAGAAACAATACCAGACAGGAGATACCTTCTTTTTAGTTGTTAGCCAAGGTGGCCCAAGAGACTCCCAGACAGTAACCCAGCATAGAACTGGGAAAATGAACAGCAGACCCCAATCTTATCTAAAGGAATATTGACAACTGATTGATGCTAGATGAGGAAGAGATGATCTTCCTAAAACAAGGATCTCTAGATAGGCTGACTAGATTCAGTGGATGGACAAGCACTGGGGAATGGCTAAGGGTGCTGACAACACAGTGGACAGTAACAGGGCTCCAGTAGGTGGGGGGCTATGGGAGCTTGCCATTTGGGAAGTGGGTATATAGATAAATAAGATTGTTTGGGATGTTCTGTATGATATACACACACAAAAATCAACAAATTTTTTAAAATGAGTTATAGAAAATAAAAAAAAATTATTATTTTTATTTTATGTATATGCGTGTAATTGCCTGCATGTAGGTAAGTAAACCTGTGTCATGAAATGCCCACAGAGGACAGAAGAGACTGTTGGATACCCTGGAACTGGAGTTATGGAGAGTGTTAGCTGCCATGTGGGTGCTGGTATTCGAACCCGGGTCTTCTTCAAGAACATTTAGTGTTATCTGCTGAGCCATCTTTCCAGCCCCAAAACTTACTTTCTACCAGAATGACTGAGCTGTGTATTCAAGTCAGAAAATTCTTGTTGGATTTATATGCTTTTCTGGATTTTGGAAAAATACTAATTAATATATGCTATCTGAATGTACAAATTATATCAGCTAGAAACTGGTTTATTTATGAATGTTGTAGAACCCTACTCAGAAGGAGAATCACATATCTGATGTTCTCTATAGCTAAAAACTTTAACAAGTTTAGTAAAATATTTTTAATAAACTATTGATTAAAGTGTGTTTATTTTGAGTTCATAACTGTGGGACTCTTCTGAGCTCTAGAGAACTGGCACCTAACCAGCACTTTTCTCTCCACCTCTGGATCTGATGCACAGCATAAAGCATCACATCCATGGATGATGATAGTTTATGAACTCCATCTCACACACTCAGGCTCCATTCAGTCTTACTGCCCATAGCCACCCCAGGCCATCTGCAGACATAGTGGTGTATGCTTCAATGGCATGGTACACCTTCCAAAGACAGACCAGGAAAGGGGCCTTTGGGGATGTCATCAGTGAGTTAAAAATGAATGAAAAAATTACGGGAATCTTAATCCACAGAATGATCTAGAAAATGTTCAAGCTCAGGGTAAGCTCAGTCTCTTGGCTCCATGGACCCCTTGTCCCCTGAAGTGAAGTATGGTTCTCAAGTCCTCAAAAACCAGGCCATGGCTTAGTGTCCACATGACCTGAGAGATCCAGAATTTTCATTTTAGCAAGATCCCCTGGTAGTATGAATGCACAGTGATGGTGAGATGCTGCTTTAGAGTGCAAAGCCTAGCAGAGGCCTGTCCAGCCGGGTCTACTGGCATCACTGACCATAGCAGAATACACTCTGTAAACACACCTTAAAAATGTACAAGGAGAATCAGTGAGATGGCTCAGTGGGTAAAAGCACTTGGCACTCAGCCTGAGGACTTGAGTTCGATCCACAGGACCCACACGATAGGAGAAAACTGACTCTTGTAACTTGTCCTCTGACCTCCACACATATGCTATGACACATGTGCCCACCCATACACACAAATAAATAAATGCAAAGATGTACACAGTCAGTGACCTAGAATTCTTCCCTTGTTTCCTGACCACACCCTGCTATTAATTGCTGACTAATGACCACTTTGATTTCAGTTATGAGTCATCCAACCCCAAATGAGGCTGCTCAAATATTCCAAGCCCTCCTTCCTGCCCCTTGGATAGATGTGGGAGAACTTCAGACCAGCACAGTAAGCATTTCAATTTTTAAGAGCATGAACTCCTTGCTATAACTTTTGTGACCCCAATGCAATCTAGCACAACAAATTCAATGATAATCAATATATTTAAGTTGGGAATCAGTTCCCAGTTTCTCCATAATGGTTTACAAATGCAAGCTTGTCTTTCCCATACTTAATTCCTTCCTTCCAGTAGGAAGAGCTGAACAGGGGGTCTGCTTCATTCCAAAATATCCCTGAGTCATAGCCCCTGGAATGCAGTTCTGAAAGCATTACCACATTGATCAGGGCTATGATTCTAAGCTCAAAGGGTGTTTATTATTGGAAGACCCTGCTGCTAGGCAACATTAAGAGTGCTAGAGGGACTTGAAACGGATATTAAGAGGCCCTAAGATATGAAACGGTTCCCCTGGCAGTCATGGCTCCAGTGCACATCCAACCAAGGAAAGGCAGAGAAGCAAAACCCTGGAAGAAAGAGGATACCCACTTGAAGAGTCCAAATTCTAGACAAGAGTTCTTCCATCTACTGACTCTGGGATGCTGAGGCTTTTGGAAGGCTGCAAAGGAATCAACTTCGGGTCTTTCAAAATTACCTTTTTCCCCAGGGTCAGCTCTTCAGCTTTGGAGAAGTCAGGGGAGTTCTGCGTGAGGCATTTCAGCAGCATGATCCTCTGTCAGAACTTTATGCACAAGCGTTCCCCAAGGCACAGGATTTGTCATCTTCATTTTCCAATTCATAACCAAATAGAGACATTTGGGAGGTTGAGTTTTTGTTTTGATATTTGGAGTGGGAAGACAAGTTCCAGAAGGTCCATTTTTAGGAAAATGACTAATTAGTTGCTTAGAGTTATTACTAATAGAATAGGTTGACATAACCTAAAGAGGAAAGCAAAGAATTATCAAGATAATTTATAATTCAGCCAGACCGTTCATCAGAATATCTGCCTTAAAGTTCCGGCCCACCACGTTAGAGGTTCTCAAAACATAAACTGCAGACAGGCAGAAGCAGCACTGGGTCCCTGCTGTCTATGTCCAGGGCCCTCACTTCTGAGGGAAGGATACTTTATCTGTTTTCACAGTTCCTCCACATGATTCCAATGCACAGCAAATCTGAGAACTTTACTAGGTTACTGGTCATCAACCTTGATGCTCATCAGAATTACCAGGGGCGCACTAAACAAATACCAGAGTGGGGCCCTACATTGACCAGTTAAGACATAAGCCATTTGGGTGAGGCCTGAACGCCACTGTTTTTTGATCTTCTTGGATAGCTCTAATATGTATACAGTAATTGAGAACTCCTATTCTGGATCATTTTAGTTTGATAGACCCAGCTCTTACTTCTAAGATGATTTCCATCCATAAATCAGCAGACCATACAAACAGGGCATGCTATCAAAGGCCTGTGCTGCCAAGGCATGGTCACAAAGTCTACTTGGGCTTCAGGCATAACCTCATTCAAAACTCATGTATTCTAGGCTACCAAGCATCATGTGCACAGCTACAATTATTTCAACCATGGTTTAAAATGAGAAGGGAATTAAATTAGCTTGCAATCTTTTTTACATGTTTCTAGAGAACATGTCACCTGTCACTTGAATGAGATGTGCTTCTCCCTCTCTCAGGATGTGGTATAACGAGCTCTCTCTCTCTCTCTCTCTCTCTCTCTCTCTCTCTCTCTCTCTCTCTCTCTGAGCTACAAATGCAGAAATGTATTTATGGCACAAAAGGAGATTTATGTATTTTCTAAAAATCCTGGCAGCCAATAATAGCCTTGACTGACTCTCTAGGGCTCCAAATGCAACTAGATTGTATTTGGATATAAATCTGGATGCATTGTAATCTTAGCCCTGTTTCCCTCCATTAAAGGCCAGATGGGGCAAAGGGGTTTGGAGGGGGAAAGTAATAAAATTATTGATAAAAATGCATAAAAATCAAACAGTAAGCTAGGGAAGACCATTTCAATATAATTTGTGCAAATTCTCAGAGATATATGTGTGCCCCATTCTGGTGACTATGCTAATGAATTCCGAGATAACAAGGATTCCATACAATCACAGTTTGGTGGTAACTTATATTTTCCCCTTAATGTCATGAAAAGTTATAAAATAAATATATTCAGTAAAAGATTTATCCCAGGGCGAGGAAGAGATGGCTTAACATCTGCCATCTCCTATTTCCCCCACGTCTGTCATTTCTGTATTCAAGGAAGTAATAAAGAGGGAAGGGAAGGTGACGCTTGCTTCATGCCAGGGACTGTGATACACAGGATGACCCTGGTTCTCCAGAGAGCAGGAAGTGGAACCAATGACAAACAACATATGAGTCTCTCTGGCTCTGGGCGTGGCATAGATTCTAACAGTTAAATTATTTTAAGTGCTAAATAGGAGCTCAGAAAAGTTAACACAAGGCAAAATATATGACAATGTGCTAACTAAGTAGCACAGTCACTTAAGGAACTTAGAGAAGGGAGACACATTTGGAGTCAGAGGAGAAAGTGAAATTCAAGCTGGCACCAGAAAGTCCCAGTCTAGGGAAACTCTGGTCCCTGCTCCAGGTCTGAGCATTCTGGGAAATGACTTGATTTTGAAACTAAACATCTTCCTACATTGTTTGATCTTGACAGATAATATTCATCAGTCTTCCATTAGAACCAGCTGTAGATTCTTGACCACACAGGAGGAGATCATCAAAGGATCCAGGCTGGGGAGGCTGGGTGCCAGGCAGCCGAGGACCATTGCAAATGTCCTGGCAGAGGATGGCAGGTGGCACTGCTGTAAACTCTTGAATGATAACGACCTATATTAAGTTTGGTCACTACCATTTGAGGACTTTATATTTTTTAAAAAAAAGAAAGAAACCTGTCCTATAGAGCAAACCTAAGACTACCACAGATGCCCTAAAGACATTTTTTCCAACTAAATTACATGCATTTATTTTTCACCATGGGGGTCAGAATCGAAAAGCTAACAGGCTCCAGAGGGACAGTGCATGCTAATTCCACTCATGGTAAAGGTCCTTTAAAATGCCACTCATGCCTGAAGCACTGATGAGTTTATGAGTTGCCAGCGTGAGGGATGCTGCACACAATCCCACTGGAACCCATTAGATGGCCTATAGATAGATGGGCGCTGAACAGCCGCACATGTATACACGCCATTCAAAAGTTTTAAAAAATTACTCAGCAATTACACAGATTCCCCAGCTCTAACAACGAGGCTAATGACAGCCTATTTTCAATCAAGTACAGTAGATTAGTATCACACAAAGAGAGCTAAACTGTTTAGCATCAGGCTCAAAGCTCCCGTAGAAATTACATTCAATTACAATTTATAGAAAACGATGGGGAGGGCTTGTGTTTTGCACTGCATTGCACATTCATCCATTGTGGGCACAGACCAAACTCAAGCCCACCAGCATTCATACACTGAAAGCTTTGCAGGTGCTCCCCCAGCCTGTGGGGTATATGTACTTTTAAACACTGACTTTGGCATTCTTAAGGAACCAGAGATACTTAGGTTGGAGGCAAGATTAGTTTTCCTAACTGCCATGCTACGTACAAGGAAACTGATTCTTCCCAGTTCATGCATGGACACACACACACACACACACACACACACACACACACGTATGGGCATATATGTTTGAACGTGCACACACACCATGCTAGTGTTACCAGCTGTCAGGACTGTCATTTTTAACACTGAAAGGTCCATGTCCTTGAAATCTCCCAGACCTGGAAAAACCAGAACATTTGGAAAACCATCTAAAATGCTGAAAAGTCAAAGACTGTTAGACTTCCTTGAAAGAATAATTATCCAATAAATTTCTTTGTGAGAAATCTAACCCAATTACCCAAGTTAGGTTCCTTTTAGAACCAAATTACAAATTGTTGATTGACACAATCTGGATTTCTACCTGTTCCCAACTAAATCCGAGCAGGATGTCACAGTAGCAATTAGTTGCCTATTTACTATTTGTTACTTGCTGCCTTAACCTTCCAGAGGACAAAGTTGTCTTATGTCCTGCGCCTGGAACAGTGCCTGACCTGACCTACAGTAGACATTCCATAAATATCTGTTGAATTGAACGAACAAATTAGGTAGAGAAATCTGCCGGTGTTGTGGTGTGGGAGGATGTTTAAATGGTGCCGCTCTGGTGAAGCACTCCTCTCTACAAGTAGGAAACTCAGTGCATAGCTGCTGCCTTGTAGGCAAAAGCAGTGCAGATTGTACTTTCAACCCCATCTCAGTCTTTATTATGTATCTGATTAATCTGTTTTTCATTGCTGCAACAAAATACCTGAGGCTAAGTATCTATAAAGAAAAATGATTAGCCAGGGGTGATGGTGCACACTTGTAATCCTAGTATTTACAAGGTGAACTGAGGAAAGAGAATCATAAATTCAAGGCTTGGCAGGGGTAACATTGTCAACAATAAGACCTTGTCTCAAAGTGGGGGTGGGGGAGTAAAAGGAGGAAGAAAGAAGGGAGGAAAAAGGAAGGAAGGAAGGAAGGAAGGAAGGAAGGAAGGAAGGAAGGAAGAAGAAGGGAAGACAAAATTTTTTAGCTCACAGTTTTAGACACCTAAGTGCATGTTATTGGCATCTGCTTGTTTGTGGTAAGGGTCCTTAGCACTATCACATCAAAGCAGATGGTATCATGGCATAGGAAAAAGAGATTGCATAGTGAAACAGGAAGGAAGTACTTGGGGTTAGGCCAAAGTCATTCTATAATAACTCCCCCTTTCAAGAACCAACTCAAAGTCTCATAAAAATGATTAGTACCTTCCGGGGGGGGGTGCACCAATGACCTCCCAGAAGACCCCACATCCTAAAGGCTCCACTATCTCCCAACATCACCACAGATGAACTTGTGGGAGTCACATTCAAACTATAGCTCCACCAAGTGGTGAACATGGCTATAGGAAGAAAGTTGAATACTGTTGCATAGCAATAAAGTAAAGGTAGAATCTTCATCTTGTCTTAGGATAGAATTGCTGTCACTGTAGCATGGGATATGTATGGAGGACAGGCTTGCCACATCTCTACTATGCTTTGAGTGCTTAGAAGGAGCAACTAAGGGGCTGGAGAGATGGCTCAGCAGTTAAGAACACTGACTGTTCTTGCAGAAGATCCGGGTTTGAATCCCAGCACCCACATGGCAGCAACTCCACTTCCAGGGGACCTGGCAGCCTCTTCTGTCCTCTGCAGGCTCTGCACGACATGGGTGCACTTACCTATACGCAACCATAACACTCAGACACACAAAAATAAAAATAATAAATAAATTTTTTTTTTAAAAAAAAAAGGAGCAGCTAGACCTCATTCAAGAATAGCATCCACTACTCCTTTTGCATGTCATATAAAGCCAGCACCTGCTGGGACAGCATCCCTGAAACCCAGAAGCAGAGTCAGCACTAAGGATGAGTTAAAAAAAAAATATTTGTTGAAGCCAGGCGTGGTGGCTCACACCTTTAGTCCCAGCACTTGGGAGGCAGAGGCAGGTGGATCTCTGTGAGTTCAAGGCCAGCCTGGTCTACATAGTGAGTTCCAGGCCAGCTGGGGCTACAGGGAGATCCTGTCTCAAAAGACCAATATATATATATGATGGCTACGATAGGAGAAGATGAGAAAAAAATGTTGAGAAGGAAGTTTGAGTGGTGACAGGTTCTAAACTTGATTTATTGTGTGCCTCCAGTCTTGGTACAGGAACTAGAACATGGTCAAGGGTGCACTGATGCCAGTGGAGAATATCAGAGACTTCTGTTAGAAACTCAGACACCCTTTTAAAGTCTGACAGGAAGAATCCAAAGCAATGAATACTGTGTTTCCTTGCATAAAAGAAGGAATACTATCTAGCCCCATTTGTTCAACAAATCAGCTAACATCATATGGCACGATACAAGTTTCACAGTTGACATCGCCTGCTCCCTTGATCCCCTCTCCTAGAAACCTCAATAGGCAGTGGCAGTCTCTCCATGTCTTCCCCTCCCCCTGTTTAATTTCTTCCTACAAGACCAGATGCAGCTCATTTGTAGACTACATAATTCAATAGATTTGCAGATATGTCTTGAGTCAATTTTAATTCTATTTAAAGGACAGTCGATAGAGTCATTGCTAGGGCTTTCTAAGATGAATTTCATATTCCATACACTGAACAATGTGGAAGGGAAAATGTACTTCTCTTTAAAGATATAACGAGTTCAGTTTCTGAAATGTTCTCTCTGTCCTACTTCTCCATTTCAACAAGATTTGGGCTCAGACTTGGGAACTTATTTAAGAATTCTGAATGGCGGTAAAAGGAGTATGCATTTACAGAGAGAAAGCTGTAAGTGACCACACCCTCTGCAGTTTGTCAGAGGAACTACTGGTCAGGATGTCCCCAGCGATTCTTTTTTTTTTTTTTTTTTTTTAAAGATTTATTTATTTATTTAAGTGTAGGAGTTTTTTGCTTGTATATATGTATGTGCATCACATTCCTGCCTGTCGCACATAGAGGCCAGAAGAGGGCATTGCATACGCTGAAACTGGAGTTACAGATAACTGCAAATCACCATGTGGATGCCAGGAACTGAACCCAGATCCTCTGCAATACCAGGAAATGCTCTTAACTGCTGAGCCATCTCTCTGCCATCACCGCTAAGGAGTCTTTAATCTCTGTGTTTGCCTCATGTATGTTATTTCTTTCCCACTGAAAGCTGTTCCTTTCCTACCTCTAAGGTATCCCTCCATGAGACTCAAGAGCCATGGCACTTCAAGGGCAGCTCCAATGTCACTTCTTCTCTCCTCTCACCCTCAACGCTCACGTGACAAGTGATTGCACACTAACATTACTTCTTTTGGGTATTTTTCATGTGTTTATCTCTTAATTTTGCTACTAAATTTGCTTTATTTGCATTTGCTTTATTTTCCTAACTCCTCTAGAATTTCCTTACAGGCAAAGTGTATCTACCTCATTCATTTTAGAGTCTTCTTAACACAGTTAGATTTCAAGTTGTTAGCTGTATAACAGCCATGCCCAGTTTCCAATGGTGTATGTTAACCATGCCCAATCTTTCAGTGGTTCACAACAGTGATTTTCCTCATTCATCAGACGGGTGATCTGCAACAGTTGATTGTTACCTTGGGACCTAGGCTGAAGAAGCAGCAGCTCCCTGAAGATAGTACTTGCTGTGATGACTATCAGGGAACCAAGAGATCAGGCCAAGGCATGCAGTAGACTTAAGGCTTCTACTCTGTCATAATCCATACCATTAGGCAAAACCGACCATATGATTAAATCCAAAGTCAGTAAGAAAAGTATGTACTCTCTGTACTGCAGAGCCACATTAAGGAATAGTGTGATCTCATTTACTACACACCAACAGCGTGCCAGCTCCCCACAGTGCTCAAACTTCTAGGCAGTGTGGTGGAGGCTCACCTCTTTCCAAGGTGTTGAAGTATATGGCCAATTGCCTGACTTTGGCCCATCAGAATCCTCGAAGTTGTTTGAGAGTTCAATACACAAGCAAACAGATGTAGTCAAGTAAATGACTGTAACACAGAATAACTCTTGTATTCCTCTAGCCCAGTATGCATGCAGATATGGCAGAGAATTGGGGAGATAGAGAGAAAGTAAATAGCCATTGATGAAATCTGGTTGTACATGTGGGGGAGGGGGAAGTAATCCATTGCAACACATCAGTACTAGCAAGAGAACTGCCACTGGCCTTTATAACTGGGGTTCTGGAGATGAAAACACAATATTTGCTTCTTAAGATTTTCATCTGTGCATGCTGCTTTCTCCCACCTGAAGTGCTAATCCTTTGCCAGCCATGTCATAACTGCCTCTGAGGCAGGACTCACTGCCGAGTCCAAATACCCACTTGTGAGTTCAGGTGGTGAATGGCCAGCAGGTGTGTCTAAAACAGACAAACAACTATAATCCTGATTTCTCTGAAACTACAAAAAACAAGAAGTGGGAAAGACAGGTGCTCTAAGGATGGTCGTCTTGCATGTACTTGACTTAGCCAAGTTTAATGTTTTCTCCCTATATTAACACGTGAGCACTGTCACCTAAGTAGAGTGGAAAGAGGGCCACACACCTGCTCTCCCTCAAAGGACAGGCAGAGGAGACCAGAAGGGCAAGTCATCACTGGACAATCAGCAGGGATCCGATGACTGGGCAAAGTCTGGCATGGAAGGATGCTGGTTCCCAAAGGCACAATGCTTGTCTTCAGCCCACAACTTGGAAACTGTTATTATTAAAGCACTTATTCCGCTATTGAATTTCATTCCAGCCAGCGTTCAAGTAGGTTTTTAATTGTACAATAAAGTCCATTTGTTTGATGCACAGTCCCAGCTTTCTAAATTGTATCTGCTCTTATTCGCTCTCATCCACACTGCTCAGTAATTAGTCAAGTCAATCCCAGCCCTTAGTGCAAATTAACGAGGTTCTCCCAGAATGGCCTTCTGAGTTTTTGATGAGACATGAGAATGCCTCTCTCCCTTCTTTCACTCCCATGATATATGATCAATTTCTTTAACTCAAATTGCATTTGCAATAGCCCTCTCTTTGCAGAGTCAGCATATTTGATGTAACTGAGTCTTCAGAAAGGGAGTCAGTACGATGGTTGTATGGCTGGGGAAAAATGGAGGGAAATAGAAGGCTTTTCTTAATATGTCACTGTAGACAAGCAGAGATGACAGTATTGACAGTGGCACTAGTCCTCTTCAGGCACCAACAATTTGGGGGGGGGGTATGGCATTGCTCACCTTCTCTGAGTCCTCTTGATGTGATGTTATTATGATAATTGATGTGTAAAATGGAACCCCATCTAAGTGACCATTCAAAGACTAGTGTACCCTTGTCAGATGGTTTCTTTTTAACCACATAGAAACCCAAGTGAACATTTACTTTCCTATTATGCCTTGGAAATGAACTTTGATGGTACTAATAATAGCATCACTTTAAAACATAAAGGGGACATATTCTCCGGTGTCCCCAATATGGTATATTTGTCTTCTGCTTGATTTGCCCTCACTGTGTATTATTAGGAGTTAACACTGTAGTTTTGTTTAATAACTGGCTTCACCGCACATGGCTGACTCCAAACTGATCACTCAGGCCTGCTGATGAAAGTCCTAATTCATCCTTGTTAGAGCAATTAGAGGGAAATTGGATAACTGTGCCACTTCTTGCAAAGGTCTATGTGTAGCTATAGCCTATCCCCCAAGAGGTTAAACAAACGCTCACTTTAGCTGCAAGTGAAATAGATGCTTTTCCTGTAAGTGAGATAGGACCAAATTAATTGAGGCTTCAAGAAGTTTTTAAGTGGGAACTGCAACTCAGTGTTCTTTCTCCTCGTGGTTCCAGTCTGCCCTCTGTGCAAAGACAGGTTAAGCATTGTCTGCCATTAGAAATCAATTATGGTTCTTTTGCTGTACTGTGGCATGGATCACACTGTGACACAATATTTTCTCGCCTTTTCACCTTGCCCTGGACATCCCAATGACTACTTGAACTTGGAAAACCCAGAAGAATCCCACCTATCCTGATTGATTCATTTTCCTGATCGAAATATAGTCATTGATGGGTTGGCTAATGCCTGGGAAGATGGCATTTCTTCCGCAGGTAGATTCTTAATCAGATTGGAAAAGTTTAGGGAGGAGCAAGGAAGAGGGTAATGATGGCCTGAAAGATTATGGATTGTGTTGATTAGTTTTGGTCAACTTGATGTGAACCCCTGGAAAGAGAGAACCTCAATTGGGGAATGGCCTCCATCAGACTGGCTGGTAGGCATGTGTACATGATATTTTACTGATTAGTAATTGATTGTGGGCAGTGGCATCCCTGGGTAGGTGGGCCTGGACTGTGTAAGAAAAGTAGCTGAGCAGGGCAGGGGAAGCAAGCCAGTAAACAGTGATCCTCCATGATTTCTGCTTCAGTTCTTGCTCCAAGTTCCTACACTGCTTGACTCCCTACCTTGGCTTCCCTCAACAATAAACTGCAGTTGGGATGTGTAAGCCAAATAAGCCCTTTGCTCCCCAAGATGCTTTCGGACAATCTTTCACCATAGCAACAGACATGGAAGGAGAAATGCAGAACTTAGGTTGGTTGATATGAGGGTGATCTGTCAATGTTATGGCAGAGTGGGTTTGGACCCAGAGAACAAAGAACAAGAAACAAGAACCACTGAAGAATCTCAAAGTATCCAATCCCTAGACAGACATTTCTGCTAATGTTCCCTGAGTCTTGGGTGTGTTAACTTCTCGAGTCTAAATGTTCTTATTTGTTAAATGAGAGTCTCTTAATCTCTAAGACCCCTTTGGCTCGGTTTGAAGTTGCCAAGGTCAGTACCTCTGAAATTCCTTAGGAATTTTTCTCATCCTGCCTTGGATGATCACCAAAGTGGCTGCTGCCTTTCAGGTGGGATGTTCATCTTCCAAATTAGAGCAAAAGAACAAGTAAGGGAACTTCTCTCTCCGAAGATTTGTCTCTCAGAAGGAGATAACCTCACACCAGATTTCTACCTGCATCTCGTCTTCCCAGAACCTGTGCTGGGCTTTGCATGAGAACCAAGGAGCTAGAAGTCAAGTGTTCAGTTTTCCAATTTCTGTAGGAAACGAGACAAAGCAAGAAGATATTAGGACTGCAGCTGAGTCATCCCATCATACCTGCCCTGCCGTATCTGCAACCTGTGTGGAGTGCCCAGCTCCACCTCGGCTTGCTGCCACTTCATCTGTCTTCAATATGCAGAATGAGGGGCTGAATAGGCAATGCTACCCCTTTCACCATACTGGAGAGGAAATTATCGCACCACATGAAGCCAGTACAGACAGGTAACTTGCTCCAACTAGAGACAATACATGCCCCACATATCTGATGCAGATGAAAGCATTTGTAAGCCAGTGTGAAAATTATTTATGTCTTCTCATCCCAATTTCTCCAATGTGCTATTAAGTATAAAGAACTTAAGATACTCAATCCTTTCTGCAGTTATCTTAAGAAAAATCTACATAGTGGTCAACTTGCCAGAGCCAAGTTTAGTGATGTGATCAGGAGTTAGATGGGGACCTTCATCTGAAAGAACCAGAGTCCCCAGTGGCACATGGTAGACATAGAATAGGAATCTCTTGCTATCTTCATATGGTTTAGAGCACACTGACTAAACAAATGATTATTGTTGAAAAATCCCATAGTTATTGTCGGGCCCCACCCTGGCATCCCCATTTGTGTCCTGAGCATGGCCATTCCCTGTGCTCCTTCCTTCATTATCCTGTGAAGACTTTCTCAAATGATCAAGTGTTCCATGACTTTGGAGACATGGGGACACTGGAAATTTGCCAAGATGAGTGGCTGTTAAAGCTCTGCAGTTTTGTGTTGTGATGTGGGACCACATGGAGAGGTTCCTTTCAACAGTTCTTTGTTACATTTCTCTCTGACTCCTCAAACTGGGAAGAGAATGGGAATCTTTTCTGGGCTGCAGCACTTGTAATCATTTTTGTGCTGTGGCAAATGCAATAATAATAATGGTGATGGTTTCGTAACAAAATTCTGTGGGTCCCATTATGACCATCATCATTACCCCTACCACCACCACCGTCATCATTACTGTTATTGTTGCGACTAATAGCAGTTAATGTCCAGTGGCTGGAGCCCTGAAACATATAATCTCTTCCTACTGAACATATATCTTTGAAAAGCCACTGGGATAAGAGACTCATAGAAACCCCAGGGGAAGTGAAAAATTCTTCTCTAAAAATTCAAAAACAGGTAGAATAAGGAAAGGTTGGGAGAAGGGATAGATTAGACACTCAAAAAAATCCATTTTTTATTTATTTGAATACTCTCTCTATAACTTCAAACAAGACTCCTGTCTTTTTAGTGTTCAAATTTCTCTGATGTACTATTAAATATGAAAAACATAGAATACACAGATCCTTTCCACATTTTAATAAGACTAGAGAGACAAACATCTATCTTAGGAAAATCTACATAGTGGTCAACTTGCCAAAGCCAAGTCTAGGGTGTGGTCAGGAACACCAGTTTCTCTAAATCAAAGAGGATCCCAGGCTGTGAGCATGTTTTCTTCCCTGCAGGAGCTACATGCTCATTTGGAAAGAGAAAAAACAACAAGAAAACCAAAAGGGCTAGCTAACCTTAGTCTATTTACTTGCAGATATACACAGTCCTGGAGGTTGTGTATTATGTGGGAAGATAGTGGATCAGGAAGATGCAGTGAGGTAACAGCAGGGCTGGCCACAGCAGCTCATGGCCTGGGACACCCCTTTCCAGCTGCACACCACTCAGATACATGGAAGCTTCATGTCTTTCCCTATGTGGCTTGGAAACAGTCTGAGCTCAACACCAGGAGACTTTGTTTTGGCTCACAGTTTTAGAGGCTTCAGTCCATGGCTGGTTGACTTTATTGTTTGGGGCCCTTGGTAGCATACAATACAGGGAGTGCTTGGTGGAGCAGAGCAATTTATGTCATGGCCAGGATACAAAAGAAAGAGGAAGTGGAAGGGGCTGGTACCCACCATATCCTTCAATGGCACATTTCCAGTGATCTGGGACCTCCTGCTAAGCTCCAGCTCTTAAAGATTCTGTCAGCTCCCAGTAGCACCAAGCTGGGGACCAAGCCTTTAACATAGAGGGTTTGGGGGATATTCAAGATCCAAATGAGAGCAAAAAGTAACCCACGTGCACACACACGCACACACACACACCTGTATCCACCTACCTGCATGTGCATATATACGTGTATTTATATCTAAGCAATCAATAGTGATGGCTCTCATGTGTGGCCTGAATCTAGCAGCTTAGGGCTTCTCACTTTTCTTGTCCTTTGTTTTTTACTCTTAACATCTTTCTCTGACTGTGGAAAATCTGTCTTCTATTATCCAAAGTCCATTTATTGTTCAATTTTAAACCTCATTTGAAGTCTCCCTAATCCTGTGTCTCAACTGGGTTTATATGCTAGAACTTCTCAGTATTGCATGAATGACTTGCTCATGATATTTGAGGGACTATCAAAATGACTATTGGTTACTGACTCCCACCCAGACACTGAATGTCACTCCATGATGCCTTGTTCGCTATTGTATGCTGTGAAAGTATTTCTAAGTAAATGAATAACAGAGGTAAGGAGACTAATTAAAGCCATAGCTGCCTTTATGCAAGTCCTACCATCTGTCACCACATGTGATCTCGTCTGTGCAGTACAGAAAGTCACCGTTACCTGCCATTATCCTGTTCCCTGTCTGACTCCACTAGCCAAGGAGGCACTATGTAGGCAGAGCCCAGAGACCTTGCCTATTTGTTGTTGATGTTGTGATGGTTACCAGTATATCTGACAACAGAATATAATCCAAAGAGGATAAAAAAAAATAGGTGTAAGAAAATGAGAACTTCATATTAGTAGTAAGTAAGGATTTATTAACCGATTGCTGATTTTCTTACAGTATATTCATACTGATTTACTAGGTATGTGATTAGTAATGTTAATTTTAGCTCTCTAGGGACTTTGTCATACAGGTGGCAATGAACAAAACACAAAATGAAGAAAGGAGGCGAAAAGGAGAGAAGAGAGAAGAAAAAAGATGAGAACGAAGAAGAGAAAGGAGATGTCGAAGGGGCAAAGGAGGGGAAGGAGGAAGGGAAAAGAGAAGGAAGAAAACTAAAGAGAAAAGCATCAAATGGTCAGTATTAGACTTTCGAAGAAAAGTATCTTTTAGGGCTTGGAGAGACGGCCCAGCAATTGAGTGCTTGCTGTTCTTGTAGAGGACAGCACCATGTCAGAGAGCTCACAATCACCAGTAACTCCAGCTCCAAGGGATCCAATGTCTTCCCCTGGTCTCTGTGGGCAACCTGCGCTCCTGTGATCATACATATACAGACATATGCATATATTGATAAAAATAAAGTAAATCTTTGAAAAAAAGAAATAGAGTAACTTTTAAAGGAGAGAGATTAAGAAATACAAAGAGGCCCCAAGTGAATCAGGAGCAGCCCGGCTGGGGCATTCTACCGTTTCCTGATTTGTTTCTTCACCTTATCTGCAGCTCTGTCTGCACAAATGGCTCTTTGATGCCCTTTTCTGTCCCCCTTCTTCATTCATCTTTCCCTCCACAAAACTTATAAAAAACATAAAACATTCAAAATGCAACTAGCGGGAGACGTGTTGGCTGAAGTAAAACAGGAAATCATCTGTCAAGAGTGGAGACAGTAGGCAGGTTGGCGAAACCTAGATTAACAGGAGCCTCTGCTTCTGGTTCCAAATCATCTTTCAGTGTTGCCTCGGTTATTTGTAAATGGCACCATTTTTAGAGCTGAAGGGTTTTTATTTGGACATTCTTCAATCAACTTTAAGGAAATTTGGAAAGGCGTCATGATAAAGTTTGCTCCTCCTTCCTCTGGTGGTGTGTCCTGATAGCCATGGTCAGCATTACCTATAGCACCGTTTTTAAAGGTACAGACTCCTAGAAATCACTCCAGACCCACTTAGTTGTAGGAGCCTGAGAATATGAGCTTTATATCAATTTCTCACATGACTCTCATAACAGCAGCCCAGATCTGGACAGGCCAAGTACATATTACAACAATATAAACAGTCTGTTGGGATTGTTTAAACAATACAGACAATTTTTAAGAATTGAATCTTTGCTTTTATAAACCATCAATAATTTAATTTTTTGGAGGATGCTAGGGATTAAATCCAGAGCCTCATACAAGCCGAGTATACATTCTATAATACCACTGATTTACATTCCCAGCCTGTGATGGTTTGAATGAGAATGTCCCCTATAGGCTACAAATATTTGGACAATTTTGTCCCCAGTTGGTGGCACTGTTTTGGGAGGTTTTAGAAGGTAGGCCATGCTGGAGGAAGCACCTCACTGGGGACGGGCTTAGAGAGTTCTTAAGCCTTGCAGGTTTCTCAAGTCTCTCTCTTGTTTCCTGTGCCTGCATGAAGATGTAAGAGCTTAGCCTCTGCTCCTCCTCCAGCCAATTCTACTGCCATGCCTCCCTGCCATGATGGATTCTCACCCCTTTGGAACCATAATCTCAAATAAACTCTCCCTTTCGTAAGTTCCCTTGGTCATGGTGTTTCTATCACAGCAACGTAAAAGTGACTAATGCATAGCCTAAATCACTAATATATTAATTTTTAGATATTCTTATTGAACAAAATAAGTCAAACTTCTTTTTTCCTTGTGACCTGCAGTAATATACATTTACTTTGTAATCTGGTATATACAGACTACATAGATACATGTGTGTATATAAAGATAATTCACAAATAACATAAATAATAAGAGAAAATATAGCACATTCTTAAAATGATCTTATATGAACAAATATCAAGTAGAACATGGAAATAGACACAAATAAATAATACAAACTATTCCAGTCAAATCCCATATGTTCTTACTGTGTGACCCGCAATGAAATGCAGTCTGTGGCTTAAAGTACGCTACCTAAATAATTCTGCTGTTACTCCCCAGATCTCAAGCAATCAAAAATAACAAAACTGCATTTTTTTAAAAAAGCCTAAAATTTAGAAAATGTGCCCAAATGATGAGGTGCTAGTGAATTTATGAAACTATCGCAAGTACTTGGATAAAAAGAAATATCCTAGTTATGATGTTTGACTGTTTGGAGTGCCATTAACTTAAAACCTCACAATTTTCCCGTTCCCACCACCATTTCCTTGCTGCCGACTGCATTTCCTCCCTCAATTTGAACTCAAGGTTATCCGGTATTATTTCCTCTGTGAAGACCAGAGTGGAACTGATTCTGACCATAAATTGTAGACATATGCTGTAATCAACTATTCATGTTCTCGCCCTGTTGTGAGTCATTTCTGTGAGATGTGAAGCAATAGCCCTTCTCATGTAACTCTGGAAACCATCTTAATTTTTACCTGAACAAACCAACTACCCTGACCACAATCTCTCCTTTTCATATCCCAGCCAAACGCTCCTGTGCCCCTGTGTATTGCTGGTTGAACTCATTTGCCCGCTCAAGTTACTTCTCCCATCTGCCCTTCCTGTTGTAAAGTTCCAGAGGCTCTGTAGCAACTGCACTTTGCTAAATAATAAGAATACAGTGTCAGAAATGCTGAAAATGATGATGATACAATGAATCCCTCCTCCGGCGCTTGGCATACTCCAGGTTTACAAAACATAAAGAGAAGAAAACTCATTTTAGACTAGGGGAAATGGAGAAAGAATTAAGCATTCCTTAAAATCTGAAATAATAAGCTCATGAATCTTTAAAATCTGGGTAATTAAGATAAAGATGTTTCATTTGATGTCTTTTAAATACAATTAATAATGAAATTTGGATTTAATAATTTTTGAATGGGGATCCTGTGGGACCTGCTGTAACATAAGTAAACACTATATACCTAGTGTTTTATTGTGGATCCCAAGCCAGTTTCAAATGCCAGTTATTATAAATAATATGGAGCTAGCTCACTTATATCAGGCAATTATTATGGGCTGTCTTTTTCAAGCCCAGCCACAAGGCATCATGATTACTCCCATGCACAAAGCAAGTGACTGAGATTTGGAGAGGTCACCTAGTCTGACATGCACAGCCAGTAGCCTTGGGAAACAGACTCTAATGTGCAAAACTCACATCCGTAAACTCACTTTCTAATGTCTGACTCGGTTGGTTAATTTAGTTTGAAATCCCTCTAAGAGGAGATTTGAGTCCAATTCTTTATGCAAATTCTTAAGAATTTGGAAGGAGAATGGTCAGAGTTGATAAAATATCACCATAACTGTCTTGGGATGTTAGAAATAAACGAATAAATTTCTAGAAAAAGCACCAGGGCTTAAGGCTTCGAGAACAATTCCCCTATGGACCTTTATGCTCAATCCTTATAAATATTCCCAGGTCAATTCTTTGGGGACGCCACTTGCTCACACCTCCCTTTGCTTCAGAAGGGGGTCATTTTGAAATTTCCAGCCAAAGCAGAGGTGCCCTTTGTGAGTTACAGGTCTGAGAAAAATGAACATGTTTTGGGTTGCCGGGATATTTGTTTTGTTTTGTTTTTAAAAAGTCAAGACCTTTTTTCCCCCAGCTCCCCTATAAGTCACAAATAGCTTTTCTTTCAAAGTTCAACCTTGTCAGGCCGTTAATCCTCCATGAGGAAAAACACCCCGTGATAGGTTTAGAAAGGTTTAGCTTTCAAATAAGCAAGTTATTAACTTTTACATTCCTGTTTGGTAGTCGTCTCAGTAGTTTTGGAACTCGTCTAGGAAGTATACACCTGGACAGCCATTTCCTCAGTGAGCATTTGCTGGAAACCCTGTATTTTCCTCACAGAAAAGATGCCCTGGTCATGAGAAGTCACCACAGACAACAAAGCAAGACAGGGAACTTCAGGAGGGCCCGCAAGGCTGATCAGACTGGGAAGGAGGGAATCTAGCCTATGAGTGATCCAGGATCTTATAGCAGATTTCTACAAAATTCTGTTAACACGGGCTACATAATTGTGATCTCAAATATTCTTTAAGCACATATCCCTCAATCATTTCTCATCAGTTAGCAAAGAGATGTTAGCAGTAGATTTTTCAAGGCAGTTTTGAGGAATCATCAGTTTTGAGGAATCATCAGTTCTAGTTTAGACAAGTCAAAATTCCTCAACTGGTGTTTCCTCATTTTTGAGTTACTTTTCTGTTTCTGTAATAAAACACTGTAACCAAGGGAACTTATAAAAGGAAGAGTTTATTTAGCTTACAGTTGCAAAGGCACAAGAGTCCAGCATGGTGGGGAGACATGGTGGCAGAGGTGGAGAAGGAACAGAAGGAACAGAAGCGTTCACATTTTCAAACAGGCATAGGAAGCAGAGTACTGTTGGGAGTGGAGATTCAGCAAGGCTTAAGAACTCTCTAAGCCCACCCCAGTGATGGGCTTCCTCAGCATGGCCACACCTTCTAAGACCTCCCAAAGCAGTGCCACCAACTGGGAGCAAATGTCCAAATACTTGGAGCCTATGGGAGACAATCTCATTCAAACCACCACATTGCACTCTCTGACCCCCATAGACTCATGACCATATAAAATGCAAAAGGCATTTAGTCTATCCTTAAAAGTTCCCATAGTCTTTACCAGTCTCAATACTATTTAAAAGTTCATAGTCCAAAGTCTCTTCTGAGACTCAGGGCAATCTCTTAAGTGTAAGTCCCTATAAAATCCAAAGAAATTACATACTCCAAAATACAGTAGAACCAAGTACATATTCCCATTCCAAAAGGGAAGAATAGAAACATAGTGACAAAATACCAGACCGAAACAAGACCAAAACCCAGCAGCAAACACCAAATCCACTAGATCCATATCAGACTTCTGGGACTTTACTTCCAAAGGACTTAGGTAGCTCAGTCTCTCCAGCTTTGCTGTATGAAACATACATCTCTCTTTTGGGCTGTTACCACTCCCCGTAGGCAGCTCTCTGGCAGATGTCTTACAGCTCTGGCATCACAAAAGTCTTCTTGGGGTCTCCACTATCAACCTGGCTTCATCTTCACAGCTTCACGCAATGGCCTATCAGGACCTTCTTTATGCAAGAACATCCCAGATGCACGCTGCCTGGACTTGGCAACTGTCTGAAACCATGGTAGAAGAACTGTTGACTCTTCCAGCTTGCATTTTTCATGCCTCTAAAGCCAGCACCAGGTGAACACACTGCCAAGTTTGGCTGCAAGTTTGGGATGGACCCTGACCTGCTTCATCCACTTTTGAAGCTTTTCTCTGCTGTGGTTTTCTTGGAGTAGACAATCCCAGCATTTTCCTTTCACAAACTGGAGGCTTAGCTGGGTGTTGTCTTGCACTGGAGGCATTGTTTAAGCACAAATCTCTAGCCTTTCCTTATCACTTTAATCTCCTTTTCAAAGGGATCCTCTCCCTTCAGCGCATAGCTTGGCTCCAACATTAATCTCCTTACTGCTCTTTTTCGATCCAAACTCTACATTCTGTATTTCTTTCTGCCCCCATTTGCTCTTTTTCACTGTAGATCTGCATAATATTCACCATTTATAGCCATGCCACCATTTCTACATTAGTCTGCTTTGAAATACCCTCTGCCAAAGAAATTAGTCCATTGCTTTTCAACTTAGACTCAGGCAAGGTTTTTGGCTATGGGCAGACTCCAGCCAGACTGCCAAAATATTCAAATTGCTGTTTAAGTCCATATTTTCCTCTGGCACTAAATTGCTCTCAGCACTACATTCTTCCAGGCACCTACTAGAATGGCCTGTTAAGCTCTGCTTACAGCAACCAACTGTTTTTCTAACCCAAACTTCTGAAGTCTTCTACATTCTTCCAAAAACCTACATGGTCAGGTTCTTCACAGCAAAAAACGCACTCTCTGGTACCAATTACTTTATTAGTTACTTTCCTGATGCTGTGATAAAAACACCATGACCAAGAGAACTTATAGAAGGAAGAGTTTATTTAGCTTATAAATCCAAAGGGGCAAGAGTCCATCATGACAGGGAGGCATGGTGGCAGAGGTGCCTGGAATAGGAGCAGAAACTATACACTCACTCTTCCAACAGGCACAGGAAGCAGGGTGCTACTGGGACTGGAGATTTGACAAGGCTTAAGAACTCTCTAAGCCTGCCTCAGTGACATGCTTCCTCCAGCATGGCCGCACCTTCTAAGACTTCCCAAAACACCAACTGGGGACAAAATATCCAAATACGTGAATGCTATAGGAGACATTCTCATTCAAACCACTATACCTCACCTATCCTAATTTCTACTTTTTAAGGTTTGCATGAAAACAATAGCTGTCATTATGTCTATTATGTGGAAATACTATCCACGTGAGGTTTCCCTTTAATCCCCCAGTAATCCCAGGAAACACATAGTATTAGTATCCTCATTTTGTGAATGAGGAATCTGGAGTTTGCAATGATCAGGTAACTGACTTCCAAAAGAACAGAATTTATTTTCCAGTTAATGTAGTTCAGAAGAGTCTTGTTTACTTCCCTATGGGATATAGTACCTTGAATCAGAGAAGGGGCTAAAAAGCATTTGATAAATTCTAAAAGGCTGCACAAAAGTGTGGGTTTTTTAAATTGCCTTTATCAAAATGTAGCATCCTGAGTACAATTCTAGACTCCAGACAGAATGGGGGACCATCAGCCATGGACAAGTACCTATGTGTACAGCGGGTTTAGCTTATATCCAGCTCATCCAGCAGGATTTCTGAAACACATATTACCCAAAGTTCCTGATTCAGTAGATATGAGCTGACCTGAGAATATCCATTTTTGACAACTTTCCAAATGAAGCTGACTGGCCAGGGCCCCATTTGGGAACCTCTAGTTTGGTGGTTCAAACCACAACCCAGGGCTGGGAAATCAGCTCTGCCCATGTGTAGTCTGTTCACGTCTTTGAAAATTGCAAAGGGAACTGGTCTAGGATGCTAAAAATAATACAGCCTAGATGACAGGGCTCCAAGGTGCTTGCTGGACATCATGTACCCAGTGGACTCATTCTGCATCCTACAAGGAGCTCTATTCTCAAACCCTAAAAGCATTAAGTAAACCATCTTAATGTTGTATCTTTTAAAATTTGTAGTTTCATTTTTCATTGTAAAAGGGATGCGGTAAGTTGTATCAGTCAAGGTCCCATCAGCAAACATGTTACACTTGAACCTTCCAGAAAGGTTTATTTACAATGAGGACGCTTTTAATGTATGGGTAGTGGGGGAACCACAAAGATGCAGCAAGCTGGAGCTTAATCTTAGTTAAGCCAATACCAGGCTAGAGGGAAGAGGGAGGGAAGAAGATCCACTGCTTGGTGACAAAGCGTGCTTTAGAGGAGGCTGTTGCATGCAAAGAAGCACTGGTCTTTTTATTTTATATTTTAATTTTCTTGAGATTTCCATACACGAGTATTGTAGTTACATCATTTCCACCCCTCCCTTTCCCCCTCCAATTCCTCCCACATCCTCACGCCCTCTCAAATTCATGACCTCTTCTCTATTATTGCTATATCCATATACATGTATGTAAATATACACATAATTATAGATAGATGATAGATAGATAGATAGATAGATAGATAGATAGATAGATAGATAGATTATAGATAGATAGATAGATAGATGATAGATGATAGATAGATAGATAGATAGATAGATAGATAGATAGATAGATGATAGATAGATAGATAGATAGATAGATAGATAGATAGATAGATAGATAGAGGATAGATAGACAGATGCAAAACCTGCTGAGTCTTTTGAGTGTTGCTCATATGTACCTGTGTTTAGGCTGACCACTTGGGATTGGATAGCCAATGAACTTGTCCCTTGAGAAAACTGATTCTTTCTCTATCAGCAGCCATTGATTGCCTTTAGCTTTGCGTTAGGGGTGAACCCTGTGAAATTTCCCTATTCACACTGGCTTGTCAACTGGTGTTGTCATAGCATGTCTTGTTTAAGCCGCCATATTGTTGAGATTTCAGAGGTGCAGCTTCCCTGTCATCTATGAGACTCTATCTAGCAACAGGTATACTGAGCCTCTGAATCTTACAATCTTTCCATTCTGTCTTCTGTAACGTTCCCTGAGCCTTAGGGTAGGGGCTGCTTTGAGGATGTATCAATTGGAGTTGAGTATCTCATGGTTATTTATTATCTGCATCTTGACCAGCTGTGGGTCTCTAATTGTCTCCATATGTTACAAAAAGCTTTTTTTGATGAAGGCAGAGGATAAGTATTAGAATATTAGAATTATATTGGTTTGGTAATGGCAGTAGTAGGTTTTCCTCTAGGGTCTGTGACCTCTTCAGGCATAGGTAGTTAGATAGGTTTACAGTACCTATTGAGTAAGCCTTAGGCCCAATTAGACAGCTGTTGGTTACTCCCAAGATAAAAGTGCCACTAGTGCATCACTGAAGATATCTTCCTGGTCAGTCATTGTTGTGGTTCATAGCCTTTGCAACTGGGTAGGATTTTTCTGCCTTGGCAGCTTACATAGTACCTTCTGATACTAAGAGAGCTTGTCCTCAGGAAGGAAGCTTCCAGTTCACTTCTAGCTAAATTCTTTCAAATCTTGTGTCTAAAGTGTGCAGTGTCCTCAGCAATAACATCTGGGCAAGCTCAATGTCCACAAGTAAAAGAATAAAAGTAAACCAGTATCTAACACTTCACAAAATTCAACTCCAAATGGATCAAAGACCTCATTGTGAAACCTAAACAACTGAAACTGTTTGAAGAAAACAGTCTGTGTACCCTACAAGATATAAGTGCAGATAAGGACTTTCTGAATAGAGCTCCATTCATTCAGGAATTAAGGCCAGCGACTGACAAACAGGAAGCTTTAAACTAAAAAGCTTCTGTATAGCAAAGGAAACAATCTAATAAAGAGGAAACCCAGAGAGTGGGAGAGAAACTTTGCCATCTATACATCTAATAAATTAACATTCATAATAAACAACTCTAAACACAAAACATAAAGAAAACAAATGACCCAATTTAAAAATGGACTATGCGGGGGGCTAGAAAGATGGTTCAGTGGTTAAGAACACTGGCTGCTCTTCCAGCACCCACATGGTGGCTTACAACCATCTTTAACTCCAGTTCCAGGGGATCTGGCATCTTCTTCTGCTCTTTGTGGTCATTACATGCACATGGTATACTTACATGCAAAGCATTCATACCCATAAAATAAAAATGAATCCAAAAAAATTAATGGACTATGGATCTGAAAAGAGAGTTTTCAAAAGAAGAAATAAAAATGGATAAGAAATATCTTAGAGCGTTCAACATCTTAGCAATTAGGAAAATGCAAATTAAAACTACTTTAAGATTTCATCTTACCACAGTCAGAATGGCTAAGAACAAGAAAATGACTGACAACAAATACTGGTAAGGAAATGGGGAAGGGAGAATCCTCATTCACTGCTGTTGGGATTGCAGACTGGATACAGCCACTATGGAAACCACTGTGAAGAACTCTCAAAAAGCTAAAAGTATATCTACCATATGACCCAGCTATGCCACTCCTTGGCACATACCCAAAGGACTCAATATCCTACTGCCGAGAGACTTGCTTAGCCATATTTATTGTCCCTGTTTTCACAACAGCTAAGAAATGGAAGTAATCCAAATGTCTTTCAAGTGATGGACAATGAAAATGTGGTACCTCTACACAGCATAGCTCTATTCTGCTGTAAAGAAAAATGAAATCATGAAATTTGCAGTAAATTAATGGAACTGGAAAACATTATACTGAGTAAGATAACCTAGACCTAGAAAGACAAACACCACATGTTCTTTATTATTTGCGAATCTGAGTTCTAAACCTCAAGATATGAGTACATAATCTGAGGTAACTGCAGAAGCAAGGAAAGTAGACAGAGGTCATGCTGGGTGCAGTGGGGTGAAGGGACCTCTGGGTACAGAAAGAGTAGGACACGGGGACTATACTGAAAATGGGGGGACTTTAACTGTGGGAGGGAGGGAATGTAATGTAGAGGGGAAAGGAGGAAGAAAAGATAAATAACAGGGTGTTTGAAAAAGCCATAGGGAAATATTTTCTAAGTGTATACATATATATTAAATGGAGTGATGCCACATGGGGAGATAATATGCCCCCCAAGAGTGATAGACTATCCCACAAAAACCCCAGTGCCAGGCATGGGAAACTTCCCTTCAAATTGTTGGTCAGGGCAGTCTAAAGGTATTGCCATTGCCTTTGGTTGCCTTCCAGAACCTCAAGCAGTGATGTTTAACCAAAGGACACAACTAGCTCTAGCCTAACTGGAAGAAAAAGAACCCAGGGAAGTACTACTCTGACCTCACTCTCCTCCTCCCCTCTGTCACCTGTACCAGCTCCCTAGTGACTGAACCTACAAACCAGAGGGCATGGGAACCAGGAGTGAATTCAACATGTATGTTTACATGTATTTACAGATGAGGAAAGTAGCCAGGCTGACTTTCAGTTCACAGTGCTACACAGTTAGGATGTATCTGGGTATCAAGCCCAAGGCTGTCTCATTTCAGAGCCTGCACAGTGGGGTGCCTCCTAAAAGAAATAAGAAAAAAAACACAAGAAAATGAGATGCATATTCTCAGTATGAAAAAAATACCTTGAATGGTAGCTATTACAAAGTTGTGGGATTTAGGAGCTCAGTGACATCATCTGTCTTTTCAAATTTTAAAACAAAACTATAAGGAAAAAACCTTATTTGTTTATTATAATTACAAGCCAGCAAAATACACATATGGTCATTAATAATGTTGGCTGCAACATTAAGATGATGAGTGATTTTTCTTTATATTTCTGTACTCTTTGAGGGTCTGTAATATGGCCAAACTGAACTTATCACCTTTTAGCATAAAAGCAATCAAATAAAATTTTTAAAAAATAAAGTAATATGAAGGGTGAATCAGACAAGCTCCTTTGAATGTTTTATGAGCCTACAATCTTGATGTCAATCTCTCTATCTCTCCTCTTTTAATATTAAAACAACCTACAAATATGAATAAAGACCCGTCGAATGCTTGTCAAGCCTGTAGGATTCCACTTGAAGAAAATTCTGGTGGTGGAAATGAAAAGGCAAAGTATAGGAAACTTCCGAGAAGTCCTCCACCAAGAGTCAGTTGCTTAATTGTATCCTCTAGTTATATCTGATCATCTTCTGTAACATTTCCATGACCTTCAGAAAGGTCATAGAGATTTAGAAGGAAACTAGGCAAATGAATACAGTCAGACAGCCAGTCCTGGAGCATACCTGGCAGACTGCTGGAGCATTCTTCACAGGACAGTTGGAATGTGCTCAAGTGGGCATCTTACTCATAGATGAACGTTGACGTAAATGACTTGGAAGGAAAACCCTGAGAGGTCAGAGCATGATATTTCAGAGCTGCTTCTCACATAGGTCATTTGCCTCTCCCCTGAAACAACAGAGAGCTTGTTAAGGACTTGATGAGGTCAAGTCTCTGCATTTCAGATTGTGATCCTAAATGACATAACTACAAACACGAGAGGCTCACAAAAGACAATCCACTCTCAAAACAGGAAGAGCACCTGCTCCCTTATGTTCTTACTTGGACAAGTGACCATCCATATGCAAGGTGGCTGGGCTCTGTTCTCAGAAGGGGGAATAACCTAATCTGGCAAATCACCCTATTTTTGCTGAGCATCTCCTAAGGGACCTTTTGCTCCAAAGCTCTCCTCAAACCACATTTGCATATGAACAGTAAGTTCACTGGAGTCTTGCAAAAGGGTCTTCTGCTCTTTGAAACTATGCAGTTCCTAGTGTTGGACTCTACACTTGGGGCAGACAGTGGTTAATGAATCAAAAAGCTAATAAATCTTAAATGTCCCATTGTTTCTCTTAAGTACTGTTCCTGGACCCTATAATTGATTTCATTTGATTTTTTGCATTCCTTTTTCTTTTTTTGGAGGCGGGGACAGGGGCCCTCTGAATTGTATACATTTCAGACATCATGAAACCTGGATTCACTTTGTGTATCAGTGCAAATATTTTAGATCACTCTAGTGGTATGTAATTCAACTATTACAACTAAATTACAAAACCCCAGGATACAGGTCTATCAGGTTCTATGACAAAACGCCATAGGCTAGGTAACTTATAAAAAACAGAAATCCAACGGCTAGAGAAATGGCTCAGCAATTAAGAACACTATCTGCTCTTACAGAGGACCCTGGTTTGGTTCCCAGCACTTACACGGTGGCTAATAACCACCTGTAACTCCGGTTCCAAGGTATCCAATGCCCTCTTCTGACCCCGGTGGGCATTTCATAACACAGATGCACTTACGTACATGCAGGCACTATACTCATACACATAAACTAAAAATAATAAAATATTTTTTTAAACCCAGAAATCTATTTCTCAAGCTAAGGGTGTGGCTTGGTGGTGAACCACTTGCTTAGCATGTTCAGAGCCTTGTAGTCAATCGCCAACACTGCCAAACACAAAAACAAGTTCATTTCTCACAATCTGGAGGCCAGAAGTCCAACATCAAAATGTTGGTAGATTGAATGTCTGGTCAGTTCCTAAAGGTACCTACTCACTGTGTCCACACACAGTGGAAGGAGTAAGAATTCTGTTTTATAAGGGAAATAATCCCATTCCTAAGAATCCACCCTTATGACCTAATCACCTTCCAAATGCTCTGTATCTTAGTGCCATCAAATTGGGGGTTAAGTTTCCACATTCAAATTTGAGAGCCAAGAACTTCATCTTCAAAATAAGTGTTTATTTTTTCACCCTTCCCCACTACCTCACAAGGAGTCTTAAATAGAAAAAGGAGAGGGACATTACTTATCTACAAGTTTAAATTTGAAAAATGTCTCCCTGCATCAACAGAATATATGTCAGCAATCCCATGGGAAGTAGGCAGAGAAGAATGAAGACGGGGCACAGATGAATATCAGTCTCCACATTCAGCACAGGCAGAGCATCTAGCATGGAGGGTAAGAATGTAGGTTTGTGGGGGACTGAAGAAATGGCTCAGCATTAAGTGCTTGCTGCTCTTTCAGAAGACGAATTCAATTACCAGCACTTACATGGGGGCTGGGATGCTCACAACCTCCTATAACTCCAGCTCTAGGGGATCCAATGCCCACTTCTTGATTCCATGGACATTCAGTTCACATTTGCATACATATACACACACAGATACACAAATAAAATATAAACTAAATCTAAAAATTAAAATAAAAGAAGGTATGTTTGGGGCATAAAACATCTTCAACTCTAAGTCTGTGACCTCAGACCTCTTTACTCAAGCCTCAGTTTCCTCATTTAGAAAATAAGAACAGTAGGTTGGGGACGTAGCTCAGTGGCAGAGCCACTACCTAACATGTGTAAGGCTCTGGGTTTGATCTGTAGCACTGCTAAGTAAGTAAGTAAACAAATAAATAAATGTATTAGTTACTTTTCGTTGCTGTGATAAAACACCGTGACCAAGGGAACTTATAGAGGGGAGAGGTTATTTGAGCTTAGTGTTCTGGGTTCCAGAGGGATTAAAGTCCATCATGCCAAGGAGGCATGGTGGCAGGAGGTGGGCAGAGCAGGAGCAGAAAGCTAAGTGCCCATATCTTCAAGTAGGCACAGGAAGCAAAGAGAGACTAGAAATTCAGCAAGACTTAAGAACTCCCTAAGCCTGTCCCCCACTGACATGTTTCCTGCAGTATGGCCACACCTTCTAAGACTTCCCAAACAGCACCACCAATTAGGGACAAAATGTCCAAATCCTTGGAGCCCATGGGGGACATTCTCATTCAAATCACCACAGTAAGTAAGTAAGTAAGTAACCACCACAGTAAGTAAGTAAGTAAGTAAGTAAATAAGTAAGTAAATAAGTAAGTAAGTAAATAAATAATACAGAGTAGAAGAGCAATGCCCACCCACCTTGTTGGACTCCATGAAGACAGCTTGAGATAAGCTGTACAGTACTCAGTCTGCCCACTATCGCTGCTCTTTCTGGAAGCAGTACTATAGCTGTCAATCACCTGACCAAAGAAGCATCCGGTCATTTCAGTTACTCCTTTGTCCAGTCCTTCTTTTGACTTTCTTCAGTGTATCTTTATAACTATTATAACTTCACAACTATCTAAGTGGAAAAAACATGTCCTAGAATGAAGGACAGAAACTGAAAATGACTCCCCCAAGTCAATTACAACAAATGAATCTCACGATTAGAATTGAGAATCATATTCTTAGGGAACCCAAATAGTTTAGGATGACAATGAAAATTACTTCACTTTATATTTATTAGGTCCTAATATATACAGTACTGTGCTTGAAATGGTGGGGAAGTCAGAGAGATGAGAGATTCCTTACTCTCAGTGACCTTGCAGATTTCTCCATTTGAATTCTTGCTATGGAATTCTAGCAATGGTTTTTAGAGGAAAAGTGTGTCCTGTGGATCAGTACATTTCAGTAGCATCAGGTTGCATTCTCTTTTGTGCACAGGTTTCCTGACAAAACAGTTCTTTAGACTCTATGATGTTGCTATGCTGTGCAGAGCTTAAAGAGAAGAAAAACATCTGTAGTGCTGGGCAAGTCTACAGAGCTTACAGAATGCTTCCCTATCCTGTTAGCTCATGGGTCTGGGGCTCCAAGTAGACATTTGGGGAAACACTGGATTAGAGAGCCTCAGCAAACACACCAGTGAGTTCCAGATTCAGTTGCATTCAACACAGCATAGAAGCTAGCGATAGGTGGCAAGCATTCTAGTTAGGAAGAGTCTGGACAAGCATTGGGGGAGATATAGTTAGATGAATCAAATGCTGTGTGACTGATACACAATCAAGAAGATCCCACAAACAGGTACAGAAGAACAGAAAAAGAACGAGGCCAAGATTATGCAACAGTGGGATGGCTCCAGTGAACAGGCAGACAGTACAAGGAAAGTTAGAGAAAGAGCATAGGCCGTGATGTAGGGGAGCAGCAAGCCACAGCCAAGAGGCACTGAAGGTGACCAAGCAGAAACCAGTGTACACTTTGGGAAGGAACTTCTGAGAGAAATAGGAGGACTGGATTGGAGCCTGGAAAGTTAGGAGATGGGAAAGCAGGTAAAGTTTACCTCATTAATCTCAGCAAGAAATAATCTATCCTGAGCTGAGGAGGTGGCAATCAGAAAGATGGGGATGAAATGTTTTAAAGAGAAACATTTTAGAGAGAAAATGTAGGTGACTTGACAGTTTCTGCTTCATCACATTGAGTGACATTGTTCTATTGTTGTAAGTGGTCAAGTTATACATGTTGCATTGAAGAGGTTGAACTGAGCTTAGGTTACTTTCTGCCAGCATGATATGGATTAAAGGAAGATGATGGAACAAATAATGAACAAGGAAAGGGCTATGAGGCAGTATTTGATCAGATGACAGATTCCAATGATACCCCAAAAGTGATTCTGGGGTGAAAGTGATCAGGAGGTAGAGGTAAAATCTGACGTGCCAAACCCCTGACGCTTGGCAATCAGAGGATCCCCCAAACACCACTCACTTAGAACTCAAGGTTCTGCCATCCAAACTTATACTGCCCTCTCCTGAGTTTATATGGTCACACATCGATTCATGTTCAGAGCTCATTTTCTCTCCAGTTATCTATGCCAGGGAGACAGACACTTCTATCCTCAGGGAAGCTAGATTACCTTGAACTCATTTATTGAGGTCTGTAATTTATCTGTCATCTATCTGTCTGTCTCTATCATCTATCATCAATTATCCATCTATCTATCATCTATTCATTATCTATCCATTCATCCATGTGTATATTTAGTTTCAATGTCCCAATGCAAAACACTATGCTAGATGCAGTGATATATAAAAGCGAAAATTTAAGGTTTCCAAAGATGACACCTCAGTCAGAGCAATCGGAGAAGTAATCTTTGGGCTGTGCTTTCAGATTAGGAGGGATTTTGATAGGCAAACTTGAAAGAGGGGAAAACAGTATAAGAAAGCATTTTGCAAGTAATTAAAAGTCATATTTGGAATCCAGTCTAGTAAATCATATTGAAAGTATCAAATGAGTAATTATATACTGTTTATGCCTGAACTGTGTGAACAGATAAACAGAAGGACTTTGGATTATTTGCATGACTGATAAAACAGCAATAACCCTCTTTATATTTTATGGGGAATTTGTACCATCTAAAAGGGCTTCAAAGAATTAAACTGGGTTGCAGAACAATGTGTAAAATTTAATTAGAATTGGAAACACACACCCCCACACAAACTCTAATTGTCCTATGAAAGGAAAAAAATGATTTATCAGTGATTGTTCCTAATTAGATGAGTCCACCACGCTGTCTGGCTGCCCAGCTGGCAGACACAGTAATCTTTACACGTCTACACTTGGAAAAAAATGAAGTCCGATGCATTTAAAATCTCCAAGTTTATTTTGGAAGCACAGACACACACACACACACACACACACACACACACACATCCCTTTGGATAGAACAAAATACATTCTGAATGATAAATATTGGTTGATGAATGTATGCAGAGCTTCGACTTAATAACTATTTAACGAAAAATTATTTGGCTATTGTTAAGTCTTAATAAATGTTTTAAATCATAAATTGGACTGTATTAATGGTTAGCTATTAGCTCTTTTATGTGTTATTATCTGCTAACTTAACTCTTTAGAATTAATCTGGGATTTATCGTTGTTGATTTCCAGTTGTTGCTTAGACATAGCACTGAATTTTAGTCTTCCAGATTCCCAGAGTTCATTGCTAATATTAACAATGACTTGTCTGTTTTTAGAACCTCTAAAGACCTCCACCCAAACACAGTTGTACAACATGCTTCATCAAGGTCTATCTCAAGAATATACTTCCTGGGTTCTTCCTGACATTCTCCTTTTTCTAGGAAAATCTTTGGCTGGTTTCCATTTCATTGATGCTCTAGAAAGTATTGAAGCTTGAGAGACCTTAGGCAGATGGATATTGAAGTGACTGCTTACACAAGACTCAGCCTACACGTAAACTGCTCTCCTTGGTCCTTCGGTAACCACAAGAATGAATCATTTTATAAGGAAGAATCTGAGGTATCAAGCACAGCAAAGGGTCATAGTACATGTTTCCCTTGGTGCTAGCTCCCAGTTCCCTGTTGGAGCTATTTTTTTTTTCAACTTGGACCCTCAGAATAGATCTTGGCTTCTTTAAGAGCCTCCAGTGAGAATTCAATAATTGTCTTTGTGGAAAGTATGAGTTCCCCCCCAGTGCAGCATGATAAATCACAGATAATAATAGCTCTTTCCAAAATAATCCTTAGGCAGAAGCAAAAATCAACGAAGAAGGTTGTTCTGAGTCAAAACCTGGGACCTGGATCTATGTTTTATAGAGCTCTATAAATGCAGCGAATGTTTCCTTGTCACTGTTATTAACATAATGCAGTATTACTATTATTTAGCTCTCATTCCCTTAATGTCTATATTTCCATCTCAGTGTTTCTTACTAGGCCTTCATTCAATGGACCATCTGACCATTTTTAACCCCTAGTCTTCTGTTACCCAGACTACATTTCCAGACCTTGCTCCTGTCATCACCAAGAGTCAGAACTATGTTTGAGGAATATGCCTAGAAACAGCATCTTAATGTGAGAGGGGCAGATCTGGGTTTCTAAATTGTACTCATTGTCCCTCCACGATGGCAGAAATTACTGGAGAGGGGATTTTTTTTCCCCTCAAGCATAATCCTCATAATCCTGTGGCTTGTTGTGTTATTTTCACAGTATAAAAACAATTTGAACTCTTCGTGTCTAGACCCAAGAACCCTTAGAATGATCACTGTTCTAACCATAACCCATATTCTTATACAGGCTGGGACCATGATTTAGTTGCTAGAGAAGTGCAAATCTACTAGAAAAGCATGTAGGTTGTATTAGTTACTTTTCTGTTGCTGGATAAAATGCCACAACCAAAAGCAATTATGGAAGAAAGCGTTTATTTGGGCTGTGGTTCCAGGGGAAGAAGAGTCCATCGTGGCAGAGAGGTCTGGCAGCAAGTGGCAGGTATGGGGCAGGAGAAGGAAGCTGAGAGCTCACATCTTCAACTTCAGACACAAAGTAAAGAGAGCAAACTGGAAGTAGGGCAAGGCCATGAGCTGTTCAAGCCCACCCCTAGTGCCACACCTCTGCCAGCAAGGCCATACTTCCCAAAGAGTCCATAACCTCCTCTAATAGCACTGCCACTGGAGACCAAGTGTCCATACACTGGAGTCATTGGGGGGTAGGGAGCATATCTCACTACAACCACCACATAGATGGTAACTCATTACCCTGGTCACATTCCTAATTCTTGGTGGAGAATACAGTACTCTCAATAAGACCTGACACTAAATTTGAAGTATCTGTGTCTTATACATTTTTATCTATAAAATTCTGTTTGTTTTCTTGACAAGGGCTTCGTTGTCAAGAAACTCCAATGGACTCTCATGTGAACATTTGAAAATTGCCCTGTTCTGACTTTTTTCTAGTTCCCTGTCTAGAACTTGCAATGCTAATTACTCTTGCCTTTACTTCTCCTTCACATCTCCCATTCATGATTCAAGGAATTTCTTCTCCCCTTAGAGACAAAAGTTATGCAATTTGGGAGTCTTTTAGATAGACCCACTAAAGGGGTACTCCAATTGCCTCATCCTGCGTCCCTCTTCAGCATGGAAGAAGCCAGAATGGTTGGCATCCCTATTCTCTATTGGCAATTTGGGTAACCCCTTCAGAGGATGGTGTGATAAGAATAGGAGGCAGGAATTGGCTAGGCACTTAGGGTAAAAAGACCCCAAAGAAATGTAGCCAGTTTCTTGGCTAAAAGTCAAAATGTCCTTGGGCCTATTAGCAACATACTCTCTTCCAAAGGCCAAAACTGTCAAAAGTATTTGGGAGCTTGTATCTAATCCTTAAAAGATTTTAGGGTTACCTCTTCAGAGGGGGGTATGTTGGAGGGGAGGAAGTGGGCATGGATTTGATCAAAAAGTCTTATATGCATGTATGAAATTCTCAATAAACTTTTTGTAAAAATTTTAAAAAATTGTTTTCTTGGGAATAGCTTTCTGTGACCAAATAAGTTGTATCCCGGCATGGAACATTCCAGGCCTTAAACCAAGTTTCCAAGATCCCATGTTATTACCTTACCCACAAGTTTGTGCCTTGCTTCTTTTTGATGTATGGAACAAACCAAAATCATAATTCTATTTTAAAAGATCATAAGGCAGATTGTTTCAGTTCCTCCTTTAGAGCATAATTATTCCTAATTCCACAATTATTTCACAAAGTGACAGTATAGTGATTAAGATTGCTCTCTTTTAGCAAATTTTCTTATCACTAAACTCTATAAAAATTTAACTTCCTCCAAAAATTATGACGTTTTGGGATAGTTTTTATTAGACAATTTTGGAGACTTGAAAATTCTTTGTGGCTGGTTCTCTCATACTTTAGCTTATGTATAATTATAATTAATTGCTTCTCTGCATACCCTTTTCTCTGGAAGGAAAGAAATAGTTTTGGGAAAAATAAGAACAGTGGGAAAAGCAGGGAGAGGCCCTTTTCTTTGTTAATTGCACAGGGCTGACGCCTGTCTAGAGTACAGTCAGCATTTCAATCAGCCATCTTTTCAAATCATAGTTCTGAACAGCTGGAATATGCTATGAGACACGGGCCAAGATACAAAGCCATGATGTGGCATGGTTTCAAAACCATAATCCGTTATATGGAGAGAAGAGAGAGAGAGAGAGAGAGAGAGAGAGAGAGAGAGAGAGAGAAAAGACAGAGAGACACAGAGATAGAGACAGAGAGGGGAGAAACAGAGACAGAGACAAGGACAAAGAGACATAGAGAGACAGAGGGATAGAGAGACACACACAGGAACTAGGAATTGAACTATTTCAGAGGTTGTTATAGTATGTGATTTGCAAGCAGAAGTTGGTTGTAACTATGCTCTTGAATAGTCAGGGCTGAATACCACTCTCCATCAGAAAAATAGGTAGCCTCATCAGTCGGCTAATGTATGTATGATTGTTTATACATATTTGGGGCTTAAAAAATCAAGCTATAAGGCTTCAGGATCCTCACCCTACTATAAGCCCATGATTGAGGACGAGAGAAAAACTCAAAACACAAGACTTGTATCCAAAGAGCATGTGACTATCAGAGAAACAGACTGGCCTGGTCATTAGCTTTCTCCCAGCACCACAAGTAAAGGAGCCTCTGTTATGGAGCAGTTGTTATGGGTTAAGAAGAGACCCACACTTGCTTAGCCAATTACAATGGAAGGCTTACAGGAAAAAAAAAATGCGTGGCATTTGATGGAGATGAGCAAGATAAATAATCCTCAAACTTGGGTCTCTTAATTATCAAGGTTCAGCACACTCTGCTTAACCTTTCGTTCGTTATTTCTGACCCTTGCTTTTTTACTTTGGACAATGGAATTTGAAGCTAAAAGACAGATGAAAGGCAAAGAACATATCCACAGACTATTTCGAGGAGGAAGTACCAGAGATATTCTGAAACTTCTGTTTCGACAAGTCAGCAATGTGGAAATCATATCCCACTTCTCAATGTGCGGGAAGGGGTACCAGTTCCCCCTTAAACTAGTTCCCCTGTGAGATGAGTGAAAAGCTCTGATGCCCGTTTCATGTCATTGAACTACAATAATCAAGGTGTATCCAATCAAAATCTTAGGCAAGTCCAGGGTCAATGCTCTGAAAGAAGAGTTGATAGGCTAGCATGTCACTGGCAATTATGCACTAAATCCCTATTATGTGCCATGAATTCTTCTTCAAGAAATTCTTGTGGCTATGGGAAATATGGTCATTCTTTTTTAATATTAAAGACTTTTAAGTCAAGGAATAAAGCACTATGCATATATGTAAAGAAATTAGATAAGGGGCTAGAGAGATAGCTCAGCAATTAAGAGCACTCACTGACTGCTCTTGAAGAGGACCTGGGTTCAATTCCCAGCACCCACATGGTGGCTAACAACCATCTACAACTGAGATTTCAGTTCCAGGGGAATCAAATGCCCTCTTCTGACCTCCGTGGGCATTGCATAACATGGGTGCACTTACACACATGCAAGCAATACACTCCTACATATAAAATAAAAATAATAAATCAGATACTTTTAAAAAATTAAAAAAGGAAATTAGATAAGAAAATAAGGTCACACAAGCTGTGCTCATCAGATTTGGAGTATGGACTGCAATTGCGATTTAAATCTTCATGCTTCAACCCCAAACCAGCCTTGGTAGGAAACTACTGTGCTCCTTTGTTTCAATGCCTCTAATAAACCATTGGAACTGTGTGGCTACTCTCTAGGTTTCTGCTGTGACTTCTATTTGAGCAAGAAGACTTTCTCTTTTCTATTTCTGAGATCTGCTCTCAAGACTTGATCTCTTTTGGAGTCCACGAGCCCAAACTCTACAAGGACAAACTTATGTCCTACGAATGGCTGGTGACCCATCAAAGAGGCAGGTGGCACCCATGATGTTCTGGAGTGGGCAGATGATGGCCTGTGGTAGGGAGGGCTCCTATCTTCTCGGAAAATTGATTGCTGCGGTTCTTCCATTAATGAGCCCAAGGGTCAAACCGAGACACAAAGGTGGCGGGCGACTCCCCGCTGCCCTCAGCCTCTCACCTCCAGGTTCCGGAAAGGAGCCCCAAGGGCCCAGCTGGGCGGGGAGAGGCGTTCCCCCCTGTCTCTCTGTCAAAAAATAAAATAATAATAATAATAATAATGTTGATGATGGAAAGCCCATTATGACCAGCGGGTGAAAATAGCATTTTTATTCTAAAGCCTGTATGAGGCATCAAGACATCTTCCCATAGAAAATGATGAACTTGCACATTGGCAAGTGCAAAGACTATTTAATCAAAGCCTTTAAGAAGATCAAACCTAATCATAAGATGTTAAAAATATATATATATATATAAAAGCAGATAAGAAGAGCTTCTGGCTACATGACCAGAATCTAAAAATCAGAAAAGAGCCTTTTAGGTTTTTCCACAGCAAGAGAAATATGTCGTTCTTTTTTTTTTTCCTCTCCCAGCAATCCAATTTATTCACCACAGTGGGTACAAGATAGGACTTAAACAGAAGAGCCAGTCAGACAGCCTGGAAGTCCAGGGTGTCCTGGCTGGTACCTCAGTCACTAGAGAGATTGTTATTGACTGTCTTTGTTTTCTTATTTTGATTCATATGCAACATTTAAAAGATAAAATACATTCCACAATAGATGAGTGGGTACAAACCATTGAAAACATAAACAAGGTCTAAGAGATACGTTGGTGGTCATTGAGATGGCCCCTCTACAACCTGTCACTCAGACCTTCATTCTTCATTTTATTTACATTTATTTATTTATTGTGGAGTGAGTGTGGGGTGGGGTTGCCCACTCAAGGGCACATATCACATGAAAGGACACACTACAGGAATCCATCCTCTCCACCACATGGATCTTGGGGTTTGAACCTAGGACAAACACTGAGCCCCTGTGGAAGCCAGCAGAAGACACATGGGGCATTGCCTGGGAAGGTGGAAGGGTGTCAGCTTCTTTACTTGTATATCTTTCAGGCTCTCTCTGCTCAAACCTGCCACCTCCAAAGAAAGCAGTGGAAACAGGTACTGAGGAGCCTTTGGAAGAGGAGCCTGGCTGCTGAGATGGTCCCCATCCCATGGGTAATGGTGTTGATTCTGATGCCTGGGCCACTGGGAGGATGACTTTGAGATAGCTATTCTCACTCTCCTGAGAACTCATTTTTATGATAAGCAAGAACATCTGAGGGCTCACAGTGCTTTGAAACTTTCAAGAACCCTTTGGCTATTTTAAGGATGTCAGAAGTCGCCTTTTATCTTCCCCTATCATATATACATAATCAGAAGCACTCAGAGATTACATACCCAAATCCCATAGGAAGCCAGCAACACACTGGTGACAAGGATGGAAAGTTCTGGATTCCAGCATATTCAAATACAATCATCATCACAATGCTTCTTGCTACTTTTTCATCTTGTCAATAAGGTCTTGTTTGGAGAGAAAATGCTGTCCAGGTTTTGTGAGTATCCTTGTTGTTTTAAACCCATCCAAACCCATGATCGCATTTAATCCCTATAACAAGTATAATTAACATTGCTATCTACTTTACATTATATTATATACAATCTACTTAATCAAGGAGAAAATGACTCTGCTTCAAATCAAACAGCCAATAGGAGATTTAAGGCAGATGGGTCTGATCCAAGCCCCAGTCCCTTTCCACCAGACCCTGTTCTAAAGATTAGAACACAGACCCTAGAATAGAATTGTCCTAAGGAAAACATGCAAGACACCTTGCAGAAAACACTTTTTAAAAAGGATGCCTAAGCCGGGCATGGTGACACATGCCTTTAGTCCCAGCACTCCCGAGGCAGAGGCAGGCAGATCTCTGAGAGTTCAAGGCCAGTCTGGTCTACATAGAGAGGTCCAGGCCAGCAGGGACTATAGGGAGACCCTGTCTCAAAAAGACCAAAAAAAAGCGTCATTAAAAGGGATGCCTAGGGAAGTATGGGCTTGATATTGAGTGCTCCACACAGGCAAATAGAACTCCAGCAGTGCTCTCATGTCTTATTGGGTCACACTGGCCTAGGATTGGGGTCCTTTTGCCTTCAGCAAGACAGTGAAACGGGGAAGTGTGACTGGGGTGCTGTTACGGCCATCTCACTACCACTCCTTCCTTTTGGTCCCTCTCCCCACCGTTATTTTATTACAGATTGAATCCCAGGACAATAATCATCTGTGTTCATTGCTGTCGTTTCATTTTATTGGCTACTTAGCCTTTGTTGCTGCTGCCCTGTACACCTGGACCTTGTTTTCATCCCTCCCACCGTCACTTCCTTTGCTTTCTGCAATATTGGCTCATTTCTTGATCTAATTTCCTATCTACTTTTCTCTCTGGAGATGGAACAAGAACAAAAGATTGAAAATGGGAGCCATCCTTTGCATCTCCCTGAATGATTCATTATTTGATTTTTTTTCATTACACTCTTTGAATGAGCTTCACAAAATCTATGGCAACTAGGCACCCCATTTGTGTCAAATGTTCATTTTGATATGTTGGCACTGTCTAAATAAGTGTTTCGGGGCATCTTCATTTTCTTTTGCAGTTCACAGATCTAGTGGTTGGGTTTCTAGCTGAAGAAAGAAGAGGAATCAGAAAAGACTTGCAATAAGGGAAGACACACAGAAAACAAGCCATCATCCATCCCCTGGGTTATTTGGATGTTTGTATTCTTTTAGGAAATAGGAAGTGGATCACAATTTAGTACACATACAGGGAGAAAGAGGGACAGACAGAGACAGAGAATCAGAGCTGCATAGATAGAAAATGGCATCCACTAGAATTTTGGCTTTAGAGATGCAGAAGTCAAGAGCCAGAGAAACAAAGAAAAAAGTAAATTGTTAAGATCTTAAAACAAGCCTATTGCATCTGATACCTGTTTTGATGCATTCTTCCTACTGACGCATCGAAAGATGGAGCTCTGAATCTTTCTGGCTTTGCCTCGACTAGCCATTCTTGGTTCTATTATCCGTCAACTTGTCTGAAGTCTTCTTGAAGCTATTTCTGTCTTCAATGTCATGGTCCCAAGCAGAGTCTGAAGCCACTGGGGTAGAGGCAAATGGGAATCTGAAGGGGTTTATTTCTGTGTTCTCTCAGATCCCTGACCTCATTCCTGCAGAGGGAGTCAGAGACCTTACAATTTTGGAGAAAGATCTTGAGGTGAAGGGGTCTCTGGGCAAGGTGTTTGCTAGAATTCCCAGGAAACGAACTGCCATTCCTCCCAAACGTGGAATTAGCAGAAGACACTGATATCCAAATTACAGTAGTCCCACTCTGGTCTGGGACACCAATCCCGTTCTCACATCATAGTCTTCAGCAAGCCTTGAGCTGGAGGGACAAGTCAAAGAGTTGTCTCTGCCAGGGGCTCTGTCTGCTTCAGACTTCTCATTGGACACTGGCAGATGGGATTCCAAATTGCCCAGCAATCCCTGAAATATACAGAAACAGCCAGCTGAAACTAGCCAATTCCTTCTCAGGTCAAGATCTTGAGATGTAAGACAAAGCCCAAGGGTGCATACACTCAGGCAATCAGCACAAGCTCTGACTTTGTTCTGGGAGACATTTCTCTCCGCCTTGGCCAGCTGTTCAGAGTGGTGAGATTTTCAAATGTGTCTTGAAAATCAAAAGTTGGGAAAGGTCTTCTTTTTTTAACGATCTCGGCCTCCTCCTGTTAATTTCTCAGCAACAGTGACTTTTTATCTCACCTCTGCTCTGATTCAGTATGAAAGAGCCTGGCTCTGGTGGAGGAACAGACAGAGGAAGCAGATAATCATGGGACCTGCTGCAGGATTCTTTCCACTTAAACTCTAAGATACTAGCTGCTTGGGGGATTTGCATAATTAAAGGCACCTACCAATGCAAAAACGGGGGTAACTGCAGAAAGGCCCCCTAAAGGGTGGAGTGGGGATGCACAGAAGGTAAGGAGCGCTACCATAAAGAGAAAATGACAGTTGGTGCCAAGGGGAAATGAACCAAACTGTTCCCTTTCTTCCTAAGGAAAATTATCATTTCAACTTTGCTCTGTCTTCTGTATGACCACTTAGAGGAAGGAAGGCTCCCAATCTGCATTTAAATGGAATGATTTCAGGAAGCATAGAATAGAGTTGGGCTTTTCAACACTCCTCCTTAAGGAGAAGGCCTTAGATGTTAAAATTGACAGCTGCTCTCTATGAATGCAGAGGGCTTCACCTCCCCCCCCCACATTCCTCCGTGGCCCTGGTAGGCCATGGGCTTCTGTGATTTGATGTTGGGATGATGAACATCCTCTGCACAAAGGAAAGGATGAAATGTTAGTGTCTGGATTTCCACCATTCAATTTAATAAAACTTCTTTCTATGTCTACGTTTTGATTTGTTTTTAAAATACAGTGTCCCAGGAGAAGGGGAAAAGCTATAAGCTTCTGTTGTTCCTTTATTTCTGATGTGACTTGGGGCCTCAGGAAGAGATTTTCATTCTTTTAACTAATATTTCAAACACAGCAACTGCCAAGCACTCACTGGGCTAATTTCAGGGAGTGCCCTGATAAGCAAGGAAGTTAGGAAGTTTCCTGACTGGTGGGTTTTCTTGTTCAAGAAAAGGGAAGAAGGCTTGAAGTGGGGAGAGAGGGATAAAGCTAGTAACAGGGATGATGAGCCCTGTGGAAGGACAGGAGCTAAAAAGGAAGCCTGAAGCACCGAAATATACTTTTATGACAGTTTTATGATTCTCCATTTTTGTCGCAGGCAAGTCCTATCTCTGATGGATGGCTCCCTGCTTGACTTTCAAGGATAGAAAGTACCTCTGTACTTATCCTTGCTGTCACTGAAACGCACCAGGAAGAAGGGGAAAGGAGGCATTAACCTACACCAGGACTTTTTTCTTCTAACCTCCATCCCCAACCCCAGCTGCTTTGTAGCTAAAAGCAGAGTGTGGTCCTCTTACTAAAATCTAAACTACCTGTTGGTTAGTCAGCATGAGAAGAATGCAGGAATGTGCCTTTTCACTAACATTTCTATTTCTGACGGGCCCCTGAGAGAGTCAAAGGACAGATGCCTCTGTCCAAGGCTAACCGATGGTCCCTCCCAGCATGGCCTATCCAGGTAATTAATTACTTTCGGAGTTGCTAGGTACTACCTGCTGCAGGGTCAGTCCTGTGAACCCCTCTGAGGACCTGCTGGATGCAGTGAAGGTGAAGGGTGAATGAGGGCATACAGAAAGCTGTGAACTATGAGCAGGCCTATGAGAAAGGATCCTGCTAAGTACCTACCCAGATTTCCAGAGAGCTGCCCCCAGGTAGGAGTGGCCTGATGTTTCCCTCTGTGTGGAACATTCAGGAGCCTTTAACAAGATACTCACTTTGCGTCACTGCATTTGCCCATAGAAAAGATCTTTATTCTAATCTTTTGAAGACGCTAATTCTAGGCTCTAGTTTTGCTCCATTTCATAGGACTTAGAAACTTTGAGAAGTGTCATACCCCTAGGGGCGTGTGGTGACAGGGTTCAATTTGGGATATTTCCAGAAAGTGACCATCTTTGTCCCTGACCTCCTGATGACACCTTTCGAAATCTGACCCTTTCCAGTGGAATTTCAGGGGAAGGTTTGAAGTTTAGTAGCTAGGCTACAGAATTCTGATGTGCAGGCTGCCTGTGAGTCAGGGCAGAAGACAAGGAAAATTATATGTACGTGGCAAAGGAAAAGGGCCCTTCACTACAGAGTCTGGTTGAAGCCTCTCACCAGCTGACAAACAAGAACTCCAGCACATTTAACAACATTTGCTGTGAAGGTTGCCAACATAGCGATAATATTTCCTTCATATTTTATGTTAATACAGCAATGACCAGGCTTATAATCTGAATGCTTATGATCTTACAGGGCCTTACTCCTTTCCCCACACATTTTCTGTGAGTCTCAAACACAACTATGTGTTTACAGGGAAGGTATCCTACTTTCCTATATCACTTCTAACTAGTTTTACTTTTTCAAATATAATTCTATCAGGTGCCCCTCAGGAACCGCCCTGTGATCTCATTTAGATTCCTTAGCAACTCTTTGAAGAAAATAACTTCAAAACCTTCCAAAATCGTATAATGCCTGTCATAAAGACAATGAACAGTGACTTTTATTGGAGAAGCCCAAACCCATGCTCTGGGGGTATGCCTTCCTTTCTTCTTAAGCACCTTTTTTCTCTTAACCCTTGTGCTTAAAAATCTGTATTAAAATATCTTTAGTAGTCAGGCATGGTGGTATGTACCTTTAATCACAGCCAGCAAGAGGTAGAAGTTGGTGGATCTCTGTGAGATCGGGGCCAATCTGGTCTAGCTAGGCTAGCTGGGGCTACAGCAATAGCTGGGTCTCAAAAAAATAAGAGAATGTGAGGGAGATCTGTCTGTGACATCTGTAACCCCATTGATGACCGGGGTTGATTGCTGATCTGGCTAGTTAGGCCAGTGTTCCCTTCCTCCATCAAAGGCCAATCTGGTCTAACTAGGCTAGCTGGGGCTACAGCAATAGCTGGGTCTCAAAAAAACAAAAGAGAATGTGAGGGAGATCTGTCTGTGACATCTGTAACCCCATTGATGACTGGGGTTGATTGCTGATCTGGCTAGTTAGGCCAGTGTTCCCTTCCTCCATCAATGGTCCACATGCATCCCTCTCAAAGCTGCTTTGCTCTGTTGAATAGGATGGGGTAGCTGCACTCCCATGTTAGGACCACCAAACAAGATCTCAAAAAACCAAAACAAATAACAAACACAGAGAGATTAATTAATTAAATATATTTAACAAACCCCAACTCTGCTTCACACTCACTGGCCCTGAAATATTTTTCTGTGTCAAAGCCCAGGATTTGGTTTCACCTGAGTCTTGGCCCATGAAAGATTAAGGAACCTCCTCAGACAACACGAAGCTGTGTCTCAATCCATAGCCATTGACACCTGGATTAGACTTGCAGGTGGACGAGGGAGAGTCTCATAATCATTTTATAGTTCAGGGATTATTTTTATTTTATTGTTGAAACAAGCCAAATCCCAAACCATTCAGAGATAAAAGGTGCCAAAGACCTGATCTCCTGACATGTTCAGCAGGGATCTATTGAGCCCTTGTGATTCAAGTTAGGACTTGGAAGACTAAGAAGCAATCCATGATTCAATGACCCACCTATGCTGAAGGTTCCCCTGTGTCTGGGTAGGAGGAAGCAAGTGAAGACCTCTCTTTTGGCTGCCTCTTCTCTTCCTCACTCTCTGAGGCCCAAGGCAAGTTAGGACTCTGCCAGAAGCTCAGTGCAGTGCTGGCTAGAGCAGGAGGAGGGAACTATTCAGAATCAGACCATCTCCAAGGCATACTGGTGCTTCTAAAACAGCTTTCCTTAGAGGATCAAAGGATTTTCCCAAGATGCTTCTCTAACAAGTCATTTATACATTGAGATAGGCACTACAAGCTCCTGTGAGTGAGTGACTGAGTGAGTGAGTGAGTGAGTGAGTGAGTGAGTGAGTTATTTGTGCTGGGATGACCTCATGAGTAGAGTGGTAGATGGAGACATAAAAAGGATGAAAGTGCCTCTGCCTCCCTGGGCCTGAACAAACCACAGGCTTCTCTCTCCTGGCCCAACCCAGCTCCTCAGTGCAGTCCCCAGGAGGCCTTGGGGCCGCTTCCCGCCCCCATCTGCCTTTGCATCTCTGGGTGACACGGCCACAAGCTGCCCTAGACCAGCATATTTCCTGGGTCCGGCTCCCAGGCCAGTCCAAACCCCAAATTCCTGAGGCCAAAATCTTTCCTGGAGGGATCCAGACCTTAGGAGAAAGCCTGAGAGCATCTGATCCTCATCTGACTTGGACCTATGTGGGAACTCCTGAAGACAAAAGCAATCTGGCCACTCCAATATAAAATCAAAAGAGAGAACCGGAATCTTAGAGGAACCAGGTTTTCATGCCCAAAAAGTAAACCACAAAGACACATAAAGTTCACAAAAAGCAGACCTAAACTTAAGAAATGAAGGCTTGAGTATCACACAAGAATCAGAAACCACAAAGGAAATTCACATGTCAAAATCACAGAGAAAAAATAATAACATGAAAAACCAAAATAACATCTCCCCACCAAATACCAATAGTCCTCTAGAGGAGTACAATGAGAACCCCCTAGAGATAATGCAGGACATGGAACTCAAAACAACAGTTACAAACATGATAAAAGAATTCAGTGAATTTAAAGAACACACAAACAAAGAAATCAAAGAACTGTAGGAAGATAAGGATAAACATCGGAATGAATTCAGAAAAGAGTTAGAAAATTGAAGAATATTCAGGCTGAAATGAAGAAGGAAGTGAAACACTCAGTAAGCAAAATAGAAACAACAGGAGAAAGCCTCACCAATAGGACAAATGAAATGGAAAACAGAATATCAAGACTGGAAGATAATGTGGACAAACTAGAACACTCAATCAAAGTTTATGAAAAATTTAAGAAATCACAAGAATGGAATATGCAGGAATTGTGTGACACCATAAAAGACCAAACTTACAAATCATAGGCATACAGGAAGGAGAAGAATCCCAAGATCATGGTATGGACCAGATCTTCAACAGAACTGTGGAAGAAGATTTCCCAAAATTAAAGAAAGACATGCCCATACATATACAAGAAGCATAGAGAACAACAAACAGACAAGAACAGAAAAGAAACTCTCCAAAGAACATCATAGTAAGAACACTAAACATACAAAACAAAGAAACAATACTGAAAGCTGCAAAAGAGAAACAACAAGTAACATATAAAGGAAAACCCATTAAGATTACATCAGACTTTTCAGTGCAAACTATGAAAGCCATAAGAGCCTGGACCAAAGCATTCCCAGTTTCAAATGACCACAGATACCAACCCAGAATACTATACCCAACCAAAATGTCTATTATAGTCAAAGGGGAAAGAAAAATCTTCCATGACATAAATAGGCTGAAGGAATTCATGTCCAC
>NW_008329288.1:529519-530099 GCF_000622305.1 Nannospalax galili
GAAGAAAGTTAACATGCATTTATGTTCAAAGTCCTAGAGGGAATTGAACTGGAGGGAACATACCTCAAAATAATTAAAGCCATATATAACAAACCCACAGCCAACATCATTCTAAATGGAGAAAAACTGGAAGCATTCCCATTGAATCAGGAACCAGACAAGGCTTTTCACTATCTCCACTTCTCTTAAACATAGTGCTTAAAACACTTGCAAGAGCAATAAGACAAGAACAGGAAATTAAAGAAGTAATAATTGGAAACAAAAAGAGATCAAATCATCCCTTTTTGCAGATGACATGATATTATATCTAAGAGATGCCAAAAATTCCACCAGAAAACTCCTAGAAATTATTAACATGTTCAGTAAAGTGGAAGGTTACAAAATTAACTTACAAAAGTCCGTAGCCTTTCCATATACCAATAACGAGCAATCAGAGAAAGAGCACATGGAAATACTCCCCTTCATAATAGCTGCAAAAAAAATAAAATATCTCAGAATAAACCTGACCAAAGACATTAAGGAGTTTTAAAATGAAAATTTTAAATCTTTAAAGAAAGAGATTGAGGAAGACATTAGAAGA
>NW_008329288.1:530233-530985 GCF_000622305.1 Nannospalax galili
GACAATCAAAATCCCCATGACATTCTTCACAGAATTGGCAAAAAACATCCTAAGAGTCATATGGAAATATGAAAGACCTTGGATAGCCAAAGCAACTCTGAGCACTAAGAGAAATCATGGGGGGATTACTATACCATATTTTAAACTGTGTTACAGAGTTATAGTCATAAATACAACATGTTAGTAGCACAAAAATAGGCCCATAAATCAATGGAACAAAATTGAAGACCCAAATGTGAGTACATGCAATTTCAGCCACCTGATATTTGACAAAGGGGCCAAGAACAGTCACTGGAGGAAAGAGAAAATGGTCAGCAAATGATGCTGGCAAAACTGGATCTCCACCTGTAGAAGAGTGAAACGAAACCCCTATCTTTTACCCTGTACAAAAGTCCCTTCTAAATGGATCAAAGACCTCACTGTAAATCCTGAAACTCTGAAACTGTTGGAAGAAAACATTAGAAAAAACCTATAAGATATAGGTGTAGGAAAGGATTTTCTAAACTGGACATCAATTGCTCAGGAAACAAGGGCAAGAATTAACAAATGGGACCTCATTAAACTAAAAAGCTTCTGTACATCAAAAGAGGCAACCATGGAAGCAAACAGAAAACCCACAGAATAGGAGAAAATCTTCACTAGAAACACATCTGACAGAAGTTTAATATCTAGAATATATAACGAACTCAAAAAGCAGAGAATCAAGACAAGAAGTAACCCAATTAAAAGATGGGCTAAGGAGCTGAACAGAG
>NW_008329288.1:532372-532557 GCF_000622305.1 Nannospalax galili
GTAAGAGCCAGGGAGGAGGTGCATGACCATATGGAAACAGAGTCCTACAAGCTCCTGGGACCCTGCTCATGTGAGTCTATGACAATGGTGTCAGCATACAAAAGTCCCATGCAAAGGCTCTCAGATAGTAACCAAGCATAGAACTGGGGAAATGAACAGCAGACCCCAATCTTATCTAAAGGAAT